>NW_020327671.1:0-88716 GCF_001858045.2 Oreochromis niloticus | reverse complement strand
GAAGAGGAGGATGGCGATGAAGAGAAGTGGCCGAAGAGGGAGAAGTTGAGTCAGACCAGGTCCAAGCATAAGGCTGAGAAACCGCGAAGTAAAAGGATGAAGGCGGAAACAGAAGCAGGCCACCAGGTCGGAGAAGATCAATGTTTGGCCATCAAAGGGAAAGACACAGGTGAAGAAAAATAGAAGAGTAATTTTGATAGAGGAGTACAGGAGGGACAACTGAATATGCCTCTGATGTCTGGTCATGTGGTGAACCAGTGTATAGAGCATATAAAATCAGAGATTTGGAAGCATTGGTTAAACAACTTCCGCCATTACAGAAGGAGGGGCTAGTTGGCTGAGGAAACTGACCACACTGACCGAAGCAGAAGAGCTTGCTCTCGGTCTGGAGCTGCCTTTTGGGGGGGATTAGCTGATGTGAGGGGCTAGCTTGCACCACTACGTATGCTAATGACTCCCTCTTGCCGAGGTCCAAAGTGCCTGTTTGATGCTGTTCGTGAAAAGTATCCAACACGCAACACCGGCACGATTCCTAAGATAAGTTGGGACCCTAAAGACCACCAGGGGAGTTCTTAGCTAAAGCTAAAGAGCAGTGGTTGATGGAGACAGGCATTCATCCAGGTAAGGAGGGCGAAAGTCGGGCGTGGTTCCGTTCCGCCGTTCTAGCAGGACTGCCAAACAGGTCACAGCAGACTTAGAGAAGAATCCAGACTTTGCAGTAGCAGACTCTGTGCAGTGGGAGAGGCATGTGGTGCATCGCCTCCAGCAGGAACAGGATTCGTGAATAAACAAAAGAAAGAGCTCGAGGAAGCCCAGGCTCTGCTTGTCAAGTGCAGTTGGGGGAGGCTCGCGACAAACTTAACAATAAGAAAAGGAGCTGAAAGAACCAAGCAAAACGGTATGGTGGCAAGGCCCGGGGCTGATCCGGTGCCTGACTGGCCGGATTTGGATCCGAATCTCTATCCTGATGACCGCTGGCCCGCCAATGCACCAGGCAACGTAGACCCGCTGGGAATTGGGGACCGGTGGTTCGCAAAGGGGGCGTGGTGGATCCGGCAGGAGTGGACTGAGAGCTCGGAATTCGGGGTTCCACGTAACAACGACGGATGGAATTGCTGTTTTACCTGTGGAGCAGAAGGACACTGGTCTCGAAACTGTCCGTGGTGCATAATAACTACGTGAGGCGAGGCTATCAACCCCAGGCACGCGGAAACATCAGAGGAGGAGCTGCGTACAGGGGGGCGCACCAAGCTCCGAATCCCAGTGCAGCGCCTGTCGCCCAGTATCCAGTCGCTGACTGGGGCTGGGACGGGGAGCAATACTGACGCCGCCGGAGAGACCGAACAGTGTGGGTGCGGCAGAACCCATGCTGTCGATGACCGTGGAAGGTACAGAACTACCCTTCCTGGTGGACACTGGAGCAACTTATTCTACATTGAGAGACACACCCGACTGTGCAACGCTTTCAAATAGCACAGTCAGTGTGGTGGGTTTCTCCGGGATTCCGATGACTCTGCCACTGACTGATCCAGCTTTGACGCAGCTGGGAAACAGACTTTGAAACACCAATATGTGGTGTCACCACAGGTGCCTGTAAATCTCATGGGCAGGGATCTGCTTGTGAAACTGGGAGCAACTATTATGTGTTCGGCAGACGGCCTGACGGTCTCTCTGCCAGGAGGAAAGAATTCCCGTGCCTGGGATCGCCTTCAAAGACTCAATATCTGGTCAGAGACTCTGAGCAGTCCACAGCAGAAATATACTGGGGACGGCTGGTGGAGGAAGGCATTCTGAGAACATACCAGCAATGGAGACCCTGGATAATGAGCTTGGCCGTCTACTCTGAGCCTAGAGATCCTTACCACGTCACCCTTTTTTATGATAAGGAAGAAGACGACACCTATAGGGAACAATTTGAGAGTGATCTAGAGGGAGAAACTTGGAATGTAAAAACACACAATATTTACATTGGACCAGAAGGTGTCGCCGCGGCTGTCAAATTAACGGATGAACAATTGCCCTGGTACAATGTGGGAGAGGATTCAGCCCCTCACATTACTTGGCGGTCCATGTTGGTCATGAGGCAAGAGAACTAGGGCCAATGGTCAAGCGGGCACTGGACAACTCTTGGTGGCAAGGTACGCAAATTCCAAATGTTTGGTATGCTCCTAAATGTAAAATCTATCGTATACTTTGTTGGTCTAACGATGCTGTGATTTTAGAACACAAAGAAATTTCCAGAACACATGGCAGAGAGAAAACAGATCATCCAGAGGCGGTGGCTGAACTCCCCAAACTGCCTGACACGTTGTGGTCCAGAGGGCCAACTGATGGGTTTAGCTTCCTGTTCACCTGTTCTTTTCGAGCTGAAGTCGGATGCACCCATCAATAAACCACAGTACAGGCACAAACCAGAGGCTGACGCAGGTATTGCAGAAACCATTGAAGGCCTGTTGCAGGTACGGGTGTTAGAACCATCACACTCATACTGGAACACGCCTATTTTACCAGTTGAAAAACAGGGCACGGGGAAATACAGGATGGCACATGATTTGAGAGCTATTAATGCAATACTACGCACTGAAACTGTTCCTGTGCCTAACCCATACACAGCTCTCACTGCAATTACATGGGACCAGAAATGGTTCACTTGTATTGATTTGGCTAATGCCTTCTTTTGTCTTCCACTGCACGAGTCACTCAGAGACATTTTTTCATTTACATACAGAGGCAGACAGTTCAGATATACACAGTTGCCACAGGGCTTTGCACTGTCCCCAGGCATTTTCAATCAGGTGCTGAAAGAAGCCCTGTCACCATGTCAATTGCCTGAGGGCTGCACATTAATCCAGTATGTTGATGACTCCTAATTGCAGCTCCTTCCGTGGCGGCGTGTACGGCAGCCTCGCTCGCAGTGTTGAATCGACTGGCAGAATGCGGCTTCAAGGTCAGTAAGAAAAACTGCAGCTGGTCCGACCGGAGGTAACTTTTCTGGGCCGGGTGATTGCACACAAATCTGTGGGGTTAATGAGCACACACAGAGACCAAATTCTCACACATCCCAAACCACGAACGGTGAAAGAATTGCTTTCTTTTCTAGGTTTGACAGGTTACAGCAGACAGTTCATTCCGAACTACGCAGGTAAAACCGCCCCTTTAAGGGACCTGATTAAGAAAGTAGGCGCTCGAAATCTGAGGGCTGAGTTGTCTTGGACACCGGCCACAGAGTCCGCGTTCATTTCACTGAAGCAGGATTTGTCGAGGGCCACTGACTTGGCCACGCCAAATTACGATGAACCATTCTACCTGGATGTTTCTGAAACAAATGACATTGTAAATGGTGTATTGTTTCAGAAAAAAGGGGGAGTAGAGATGTGCTCATGTATGTTAGCATAAAACTGGGCCCATTAGAAGCAAGACACCCAACATGCACACGACACGCAGCAGGGGTCGCAAAAATCATCCAGAAAACAGCACACATAGTAAGGGAACACCCACTGAAAGTGCTCACCACACACAGTGTAGTGGCTTATGTGAACTCACAGGCGTTCACAATGACCCCACTGAAACAACAGAGGTTGAGCAAAGTTTTAGATGCACCTAACCTGACATTCACACATGAAGGGATTAATATGGCAGATTTAATGGGGTCAGGGGAACCACATGATTGCGTGAAGAAAGCCCAGGTTGAAGAGAAAGTGAGAAAGGATCTAAAAGCGGAACCCATAGCAGGAGCAGAGGAGTGGTTCACAGATGGATGCTGCCACAGAGATGAAGAAGGACTTAAAGCAGGGTATGCTGTAGTTCGCAGAGTAGGACAGGAGTATCAGGTAATAGAGGCAGGAAGGATTGAGGGACAGCAGTCAGCCCAGAGAGCTGAAGTGATAGCCCTGATCCGAGCGCTGCGGTTGGCCAAGAACCTGAAAGTGAACATTTACACTGACTCAGCATATGCGTTTGGAGCCGCACAGGTGGAGCTGGCTCAGTGGAAGAGAGCTGGATACAGAACTGCAACCAACGCACCGATCTGCCACAAGAAGGAAATGGAGGAACTGGAGAAAGCCAAATGAGTATCTAGAGGATCCAGATGAGGTGAGTATTGTAAAATGTAAAGGACATTCACAGGGAGACAATCCGGTGGCAAGAGGAAACCGGACAGCGTGATGAAGCTGCAAAAAAGGCCGCAGGCTACAAAGGACAGAGACAAATGGTGCAGGTAACGGCAGAGGAAGAGGGGAGCACCAACACCTTGGAGGAGGTCAGACAGGCTCAGAAGGAAGCATCCCAGAGGAAAAGGGGGTGTGGCAGGCTAGAGGAGCCTGGCAGGAGGAAGGTCTGTGGAGGGGCCCGGACGGGCGTCCAGTTTTGACGACTAAAATGGCAAAGCAGAAGGTAAGTGAAGCTCATGGACTGGGCCACGTGGGTATAAAACAAATGGAGAAAAACTTGTGTCGATGGTGGCACCCGGAATTAAGGAACATGGTACAGGAGAAGGCCAGAACATGTCTAATCTGTGGAGCACACAATCCCAAACCAGCAGTGAAACCAGAGCCGGGTAAGTTTTTGATCCCTGAGAGACCAGGAGAGGAGATTGTAATTGATTTCACTGACATGATTGAGACAGGCCCCGGTGGTGTGAGGTATTTGTTGGTGTGTGTTGATGCCTTGACCGGCTGGCCCGAGGCTTGGCCAACCCGGAAGGAAGACGCAAAGAGTGTAATAAAGTGTTTGATTAACCATTACATTCCGCGACACGGGTTTCCCCGAAGGATTAGATCAGATAATGGCACACACTTTAAAAACCAGGATCTGCAAGAAGTAGAGAGAATGTTGGGAGTGCAGCATAAATTTGGGACAGTGTATCATCCCCAGTCTCAGGGAAAAGTAGAAAGAATGAATCTGAACTTAAAAAATAAGATGGCTAAAATATGCGCACAAACAGGGTTAAGTTGGGTAGCTGCACTCCCCATTGCTTTGATGACCATACGATGTTCTGTGAATCAGTCAACAGGTTTTACCCCGTACGAGCTGCTGACCGGGAGACAGTTTCCAGCCCCTTGGACAGTGGTCTCGGCGGAGCAGCCCCAGAAAAGGAACAGGTCTCATGCTGAATATTTTAACGAGTTGAAAGCCCTTGTGTCCAGTTTCACAAAACAGGTGACGTGTGAGAACCCCAGAGAGAAAGGAGAGGTCCCGGACGCCAAGGCGGTGTGGCTAAAGGTCATCAAACGCAAGTGGAAGGAACCCAGGTGGACAGGTCCATACGAGGTGACAGGGCGGACGGCTACAGCGGTCCAGCTGAAAGGGAAAGGCGACACCTGGTTCCATTGGACGCAGTGTGCGGCAGCAGACGAGAGCCTAGTGGACGAGGACCCGGCGCCACCGGACACGGGGAGCAACAAATCTAAGAGGCAAGATAAATCCTCTCCCCCGTGCAACGGGCCGATCGGTAGTCTACCCGAAAGGCCGAAGCAAGAAGAACCACTGAGGAGGAGGTCGCCGCGCCTACAGAAAGGAGCAACCACAACTGAGTGGCCGGAGAAGGGTAGCTGAAAAAGAGAAAAAGCAAGCAGCAAAGAGACTCAGAAAAATCACGCTTTGTATTCTTTTATTTTTAATCATTAAATACACGCTGAAAAATGCCACGCCGTGAATTAGACCCTCATGAAGAGAGGGCACAAATTAAAATATTACTTGTTATTGTGAGTTTGATGTCTGTGATGATATTAATTATGGCCGTATGTTTGCTCGTTTATACTTTGCAGAAAAACCCAAGCGAACTGTCCGGACCCGGAGGCCAGCCCACTCCAGCACCAAAAGAGGGATCGTTCGCCGAAACGGGGCCAAGGGTGAGAACAAAGCGTGAAATCTCGGGTATAAAGGATGGGTGTCTCAGCAGATATAAGGGGCTAGAGCTGGACTACGTTAAAGGGTCCACAAGTGCGTATACGTTTGACCTATGTGAAGTGATAGATTGCGAAGGGGTAAATAGCAGCTGGAGGGGATATGATGTGTGGATTTGTAGTCACCCTGCCATATGCACACGGGGAGGGAGCCCTCACTCCAGTCGGGGAAGTCACGCTGTCCTGGGGTCTTATACTGCAGGCCAGTGGTGTATTCCTGGTTGGGGAAATGTGGTAGGATGGACCGGAGTGGGGTGGCAGCCGCAAGTGCCTGAAGGGTTAAAAGGGATAGCAATACAGAGGGATTTTTCCACTTCTCAGAATCCCATCACCCTTTCCCTGGGTCCTTGGAATGCTCTCCCTAGGTCAGAAAGTCCGGGAGGTGTGTTTTACCTGGTAATCGGGATAGATATGGTGGGAACAGATCCGACAGGGGTAATTAGGATGAATCTTGTCAACCCAAAACCCAAGCCAGTAGGAAACGAGTCGTCCACCGCAGCACCAGAGGAGCGGGAACCAAAAGCCAGGCGAGTCCTCACGGTAGATTATACGAGGTTAAAACCAAAGGATTTGATAGAACGCGCCACCGGGTTCAGTGACAGCAACCTGTGGCTGGACTGGATGGCATTAAATGCCGAGGAGCAGCAGGTGTCAAATTGTGTGGCTTGTGCGTCGGCTAGACCACGTTTGTTCACAGAACCAGCACCACTACATCCAGAGGATCAGTGGGGCTATGACTGTATGCTGCAACTGACCAGAGGAGTGGTGAGCACTAGAAACTGCACGGTGTTGTCCAGTTTATTTCCCCCAACCGATAAACATACGAAGGCGGGACCATTTATGCCGAAAAAAGATAATTATACGTGTTTTAAGTTCTCCACAGATCACGTGAAATATGAGGTGGGAGAAATTGACCCAAGTTGGTGTTTGGTTACCAAAACGGGGAGAACCACAAACAATGTAAGTGATGCAAACACTTTGATTGGGACCTGGGCTAGAAGTGGGCTTTATTATTACTGTGGACACAAAACTCTTTTGGCTCGTGTTCCTCTGGGAAGCGTGGGGACGTGCGCAATGGTGAGGCTAGGTGCGCCACTTATGTTAATAGGAAATCGGGTGAAGGCATTCCCAAAGCACGACACACGCACACTGACAGCTAGGCGCAAGAGACACGTTCTGGGAAAAAGAGGGGCTGAGGGAACACATGCTTATGATCCTAGGATGGACTCGCCGACCTGGGTAGACTCAATAGGAGTGCCCAGGGGAGTTCCAAATGAGTATAAGCTGGCAGATCAAATAGCCGCCGGGTTTGAAAATATTCCAATAATCGCTGCTCTCTTTCCTGTGACCCCTAACAAGAATGTGGATAGAATTAATTATGTTCACTATAATCTGCTGAGACTCTCTAACCTTACTCGAGATGGGATGGAAGGGCTAGTGGAGCAAGTGGGTCCGACCTCGTTGATGGGGGTGCAGAATAGAATGGCTTTAGACATGCTGTTAGCAGAACGAGGCGGTGTATGTGCGATGTTCGGTGATCAATGCTGTACTTTTATTCCTAATAACACGGCTCCAGACGGGTCAGTCACTCGAGCACTAGAGGGGTTGAAAACGCTCTCTAAGACCATGCACGAACATTCGGGAATTGAGAATCCGCTGGAGGGCTGGATGACCTCGGTCTTCGGACAGTGGAAAGGGTTTGTACTTCCCATTATGCTTTCATTAGCTGTGATGGTGGGTATTTTGGTGACCTGTGGCTGTTGTCTCATTCCTTGTGCCCGAGCTCTGTTAGAAAAGGTGATCACGAAGGCAGTGGATCCAGGAGCAGAAGCCCACATACCCATGATGCCTTTGATGGACATGGGAGTCGCTGTGTGGGACGAGGAGTGAAGCACCTGAAAGTATGGTGACCTCTGGTCAGTCAGAGGTCAAAAGGGGGAGTGAGAGGTCTGGAAAATGCTTTTGCCATGATGTAATCTGTAATTTCCACAAAGTATGCTGATCAGTGTAATTTTCAATGATTGAACTGTAGTAGAGACGAGCAAACATATTGGTACATCTGAGAAGAGAGAACTTTTGTTATGAAAATGATTTTAATCTTTTACACATGATTGCATTTGAGCTTATTAAAGAGCTGTGGCTCCTGGTCAAGTGAGGGTCAGAAACTCTTGGCGGGCGTTATGATCTGCCAATACACGGTGAGGAGGACAGGAGCTCTGAAAGGAATTGCAACACACCTGCTTACATGACATACGCCTGGAGTGATTTTTATCTTTTATTACTTGTATCCTTTAGAGCTCAGATTTAAGGTTTATCATTTATCACTTATATTCTTTTAAGTAAGTTTAAGTTTTATTTAGGTTCATTTTAAGTGTTTCCTTCATAGTTTGAGTAGAATCATTTGAGTGTGACAGTTAGCCTAGAAGTCACACATAGTTCAGCTGTGGATGAGCGCAGGCCTTATGTCTGGGTATGACAGAGGTGTGAGGTGAAGCTGGGGTGCAGACCAGGTCATGACACATACTTAGCATATACTGCAGACACACATACACACCATAACAGATCTATTTTGGTAGGGCAGAAGTGGAGATGTATTTTTGCTGCAATTGTAGAATTGTGCCGAAGTACTTAGAGGAAGTGCAACTGATGTCGAGATAAGAGACGTAATATTCTTTAAACTATGCTAAAGTTCACGGAACATCTTGTGGTTTAAGTGATGTAAGCTGTACTTTGTCTATTTTTGCAAAAGAGGGGGGCTTTGTTATTGTACCCATATAAAACCTTTGTTTAATCATCGTGGGTTCAGTTCGATTGCTGACTTTGCCCAGCTTCGGACTCCACGCGTGTAATCAATAAATCTTTGCTTTGACCACATCTTCCGGACCAGAGTTGTTATTTGCTTGTGAGCCCTCCGTACTCCTTTTCTCCAACTTTTGAACCCCAACACTTCCCAGTTTCACGTACTGTGGATGTGGATTTTTGCAAAAGTTAGTGATGTGAGGTGGGTCTCAATAGCGCAACAGGAATGAAAGTTAATACCATTAGCAGTTATTCCTGTTGAGTGGGCTGTGACTCTAAAAGCCACAGTAGGACTATTTGTTTGCTAGCTTCAGTCAACTATCTCAATTCTGTGGTCTACACAAATATAATATTTGTAAATACCTACAGATCAGAGATTGGGTCAGGAGCCAAACATTAGGGAAAAATAACTAATTAATCTCATAATTTTCTGTCATTAATCACGATTAATCGCAATTACTTGATGAATAGCCTGGCTCCAATTACACTTTTTCAACTTCATATTTAAGCTTGTAACAGACATTTATGCAATATAATGAAATAAATGGAGAATAAACAAAGACTGTATGCTTAAATTCAAAGAGAATTTGAATAGTTTTCTTAAATCTTTTAGCACAGGTTCTCTCCTGTTAAGGCAACTTTTTCAAAAAAAAAAAAAAACCTATATACTAATAGGTAAGTATACACTAATATATAATATATATTAGTGCTGACAAACAATTAAAATGTTTAATCAGATTCATCACAGGGTTACTGTGGATTAATTTTGGTTAATCATGATTAAATATCATTCATTTTTAATCTATATTAATCGCAGTTCATTTTGTATGAGCAAACAGACTGAAATGAAATGAAAAATGTAGACACTTAACATGTTTATTGAAGATCTTGAACATTTATGTTAACAAAAAACTCTGTAAACATTTATCCACTCTCTCTCTGTCACTCTTGGGGAGGTACTTCAAGCCCTTGAAATGAGGAACCAAAGCTATGTAAATTGCGTGAGTGGCTTGTCACAAGCTCGGTGGTGCATTAGCCAAAGTCCTAGCAGCATCCCTGGGCTAACGTACACGTCGCGTCAATGTGATATTTTAAGCTGGAAGTGCTGCAGTGAAAAGAAAATATCTTCTTGCAAAATGTGCATAATACTTTATATCGGTCAACACTTCCTTCTTGTTATTTTTCCAATACTCAAATTTCCCATCGAAAGGGCCAATGTGCGTTTATCGTCTTCCCAAAGTTTATTGGTTCAGCTGCCCGTCACTACCAGATCAACTGCCATTTGCGCATGTGCAAAGGTAACTCCACTTGGACAAACTGCCCTAAATGCGTTGACAGAAACATTTCAGGGAATTTGAGTCATTCTGCACTCCAGATGCGTTAATAGCGTTAATCGTGATGACGGCTTAATCTGTGTTAACACATTTATTTTGACAGCACTAGTTTATTGTTGTCATAAACAGACAAGAAGACAACAACAAACTGCTCCTCCCATTCAACACATGTCAGTCCATATCCCAGCAAACTAAATCATCTAAATTTACACACATCAAATAGAAACATGAATCACTTGTAATGATTAGAAACTTGATAGAATTTCAAATCTAGTTTGGGGAGTCATTCAGTGAGAAACAGTGAAATGATTTTCCATGTGAAAAGGTGGACAGCAGAAACAGAAAGAAACAGTGAGAACTAAATGACAGCCCTTGCACAGGGTGAGCCGCGTTAACTCGCTAATGCAGATTTACCGCCTCAATGCGGTTATGGCGTTAATGTCATTTTAACGAGATTAACGCTGACAGCACTATTAGATATATAATCATCCTCAACTAATCTGCTCCTCTGACACCTTCAGTGGCATCACCTTCACTTCATCATCATCAGTGTAAATGATTGGAAACATCCTGTGAGTGAAAGTGTGTGTGAAGGTGTGTATGTGTGTGTTAGTATCAGGATCAGAGAACGACAGCTTTCCTCTGTTCCAGTCCAGATTCACTCTGATCCTCTGGAGCTTCTTCTCTACTGAGAGAGAAGTTTTTGGAGCGGATGGTGACCATGCTGAATATTTACCTTCATAAAACCGTAATCTCCATAATCGAGAATGCACAATTCCTTTCATCTGTAGAGGTTCTTCTAACACACCCAGTCCCCACCATTTACTGTCTCCAACTTCAACATTCCAGCTGTGAGTCCCTGAGTTAAAGCCCTCAGAGCCCAGGACAGAGCAAGAACAATCAAACCTCTCTGGATTATCAGGAAGCTGCTGCCTCTCTCCTCCTCGTCTCACACTGGTCAGATCTTCAGACAGGATGAGGTTTGGATGAGCAGTGTTTGGGTCCAGAATGAGAGGAGTGTAGGAGACCATGTCCTTCATGTTGTTCCAAATGTTGAAGGTCAGGTTGCCCAGGTGTTTGGCCTGGTCTATCAGAGCTCCTGAGGGCAGCTGTGGATCATCCAGCAGGGGGCAGCGCTGGACTCTTTCCACTGCAGCCTTGTAGTTGTGCAGGAATGAGACGTCTTCAGCTCTCAGCTCCTCCTCTGTGGCTCTGACTGTGTCTGAAAGAGCTGCTATCTCTCTGCTCAGAGCCTCCATCTTCTCCTTCATCATCCCACTCTTCTGCTCCTCTTCCTCCCTCAGTGCAGCCAGCCTGGCCTCCTCTTCCTCTGCTAGAAACTGGTGAAGCTTCTTAAACTGCTCCTTAATCTGCCTCTCTGTGTGTCGGGCCTGGTCCTTAATGTGTTCTGCTGTTTGATCAAACTTCACTTGAACTTCTTCACAAACCTTTAACTTCTTCTTTAAGGGCTCCAGAGTTTCCTGAAGTTCCTTCTTGTGTTGTTGTGCAGCTTCATCGATGGGTCTGAATCTGTGATTGGTGTGATTTTCTGAGTCTCTGCAGACGACACACACTGGCTGCTGATGGTCCAGACAGAAGAGTTTGAGTTTCTCAGAGTGCAGACTGCAGAGAGCCTCTGAAGCTCTCTGATCTCTCTCCTGTAAGAACGACTCACACAGGTTCTTTAAAGCTCGGTTTAAAGGTGGTTCTTGCACTGATATTTCCTTACAAACTGGACACTCGTGTGTTGGTCTCTCTCTCCACCATCTCTTCAGACAGTCTTTACAGAAGCTGTGGCTACATGACAGAAGAACAGGATCTCTGAAGACCTCCTGACAGACCGGACAGCAGAGATCCTCCTCTGATCTGGAAGCCATTGAGTCTGTGAGTGAAGCTGAAAACAGCAGACAGGAAGTACAGTCAGTCCTGGCTCCCCTCCCTCCTCTACGACCTTCACTGAAACTTCCTTTGAGTCGTGTTTTTGCTCAAACTCACATTCAGTGTGTGGAGCGTCAGCAGCTTGAAGCAGCAGTGTTGGAGTTTTCCACTTTTCTCTCCTGTAGCTGGACTCACTCAGAGGAAGCTGCTAGTTTGGTCTGAACTCAGTCTGATCGTCTGTGCTTCTATCTTCACTGAGGACGAGGAACATCCTGTTTCCTTGTTTTGTTGCATTTCAGTGACGTGAGGGGAGGAGAACAATGTTACTTTACCTGTAGCCTAGGTGTGCTTCATTCCAGAGTTAGACTTTCATCCTTCCAGCGGCCCAAAAGCTATAAAACAGGTTTTCCTCCATTCCAGCTACACATGTCACAGCATTACTCATAATTTTAATTACTTCTGTAGAATCTATTTAGACTTTGAAGCAAAACTATCAGATTTCTCACATAACTAAAAGATTTGATTTAATTATCAGTAATCATCAGTGCACCTGACTCACTAATTTTGGGTAAAACACACTGCTAACCTCAGTAAGGGCCAGTCAAAACAGGATTTTGGAACATAAAACTTACCAGAATGTGATTATCATCAACAGTTTGGTCGCTGATGTCATGGCAAAATTTAACCTAAAAAAGATGTGACACCGTTAAAAACTGCCAAAAAACTATGCTTGAGACTTGTGTCTTTTAGGGACTTTTCTGACACAATTACATTCTGCTTTAACTTAAATGAGGACAATGAAGTCCTTTGGAAACTGGTAAATACAATGAACTCTCTGATTAAACATCTGCTTGTGTTAAGGTATGCTTCATGATTTCAAGATTTATTTCTTTTCTCTTGGTGTTTCAGTCGAGTCTTGCTTTTTTCCTGTAAATAAACCTTGTAAGTAGTTCATGCATTTTTTTTTGAGTTTGCTTTGGGTCCAAATCTATGTGGAGCCTCTGTGACAGATGATGGATCATGTACAAAAGACGGTTTGTCTTAGGTAAGTCAGGTGATGGGCAGGTACAAAATCTAAGCATCACAATATGCATTTTCACTACTCAGTCTACATCTCTGCTAACACACTGATCAGACATATTTTATATCTAGACTGTCTTATATCTTTGATATATGATAAGGAAAACCTCTTTTTAGCACTCTGACCATTTAACATGGCCCTGACACTACATATTGCCTTCTCGCACCTGGAGAAGAGAGACGTGTATGTGAGAATACTGTTTGTAGATTACAGCTCAGCATTCAACACCATCGTTCCCTCGAAGCTGGACAGGAAACTGCAGGATCTAGGACTGAGCAGCTCCCTCTGCAGCTGGATCCTTAACTTCCTGTCTGACAGACGCTAAGTGGTCAGACAGGCAGCATCAACACTGGTGCTCCACAGGGGTGTGTACTGAGCCCTCTCCTGTACTCACTCAACACCTACGACTGCACGGCCACTAGCAACTCCAATATCATTGTGAAGTTTGCAGACGACATTACAGTGGTGGGTCTTATCACCAAAGGTGATGAGACGGCTTAACGTAACAAAGACAAAGGAGTTGATAGCGGACTTCCGGAGGTGTAGAGAAGCACACACCCCCATCACCAAAAACATTTTAATTTTAAATAATAAGTCAAAATACACAAAACTTCAAATAAATTCAAAGCTAGAACAAGTGTATTTTTAATTTACTGTCCTCTTAAAATACTCAAAACATCTGTATTTTATGTGACTGTTTATGTGTTTTGTTATTAGGGGTTTTGATGGGACCCCAGCTGCCCTAATATTACCGTTTGTTCTTTTAAATCTTTTTTTTGCTTGTGTGTACTTTTCCTGCCTCAGGTGAGTATCTGCAAAAGTGTAAGTGAAGGGACCCCAAAACCAACTAATAAGCTATATATCTCTGAACAAAAGGAACATATGACACACTGAATAAATATTTACATGTATAAAATATATTAGAACCACTTAAACTAAACTTGTCTAATCTGTCACCCGCCAGGAGCTCTTAAGCAGGTTGTTTTGTTTCTGTTACTCCACATCCTGCTGAGGAGACAACCAGGACTGAAAGTGATAACTTGATAACTGAGATGTTTCCAGCATGAACACTGACACGCTCCCAGCTCTCTCTCATTGTAGGAGAATCTGCAGATGAATCACAACAAACTCAAAGCTCTGAAACAGCTGCATCACTCTGTCACAGACTATTTCCTGAGCTTCATGAGGACCATACAGGGGAAATCAGGTTTATCGGTAATCTTTACATCTTCTGGCAGCTTGATGTCTGAACTTTGGAATGAAACACAGCTGAAAACAGATCACTACATAGAAACATATCAGTCAGACTAAATGTCCACTGAGAACTGTCCTGTGAGGCCCCTCTGGGTGAACTGCAGCCAGCTTCTCTATAGCAGGATTAACATGAAGTTAACAGGCTCTTCATAGATCAGCTGTGTTTCATACACAGATAGAGGTCATGATAACAGCTCGTACAGATCACCTGTGGGCTTGTGACCAACAAAGGGCACATAAATAAATAATAGGAAGAAGTTACTGTCTGAATTAGCACATCTTTTACTTGCTTATATACTCCTCACTGGTAGATGGACTGATCCATGACAGAGAGAGCTGCTTTCTGTTTTCTTAAAGTGTCCTTCATTTGGCAAATGGAAAATCAATATTGTTCATGATAATTAAGGATAAGTCTGTATTAGAATAGGGCGTAGTATTTAAGGTTAAAAAAGATGGATATAACTTGGTGACTGACAGTGAGCTGACTGTATTTGCCCACTCAGGTTTTGGACTTGTACTGTTTCTGTGAATGTGTGAGAATATTTTAGTCAGGTGTTAAACAAATGATCCAAACTAGTTGGGACATGCAGAAACTGACTGACCGACATCTCTTGCTGTATATGACATAGAAAGATCTTCCTTGTGCAACAATCAATAGACATGCGCACACAAAATAACTGGAGGTGGGTGTACTTTGTCTCTGTCGAGCACAGAGTGTATTTGTGAGTTCATAATAATACAAAAGACTTTGCCTGTTAGCAATGAAAATGTTAAATATGTAACATTGAAATTGGGTAAAAGTTGACACGTGTGATTCGAGACGTTTTTGACTTCTGAATATTGATATCATATGATATGTATTTAGTCATCACATATTACACAGACTCTACAATACATTCATATAACAATTGTGCCTTCTTTTTTTTACAAATAATGACTGAACAGGCTCAGGCTGAAGCACTGTTTATATTTATGCCTGGCCTATATTCTTATCATTAAAGACACTCTACTTTCCAACTAGAAAAAAATAAGATTAACAAACAAAGCAGCAACAATACTCTCACATATGACCCTTAAAAACAAATTTGTAAAGCATTCCTTTAAAGACAAAAAAGCAATTTTTATGCACACATCAACATCATTCCAAAATCTAACCCCCAAAACGGAAATACGCCACACACCTTTTTTTTTTTTTCAGCCATGTGCGTTGCTGCTTGGTATTAGGACTGTGCCATTATTGGTATGAATTGTATTTGATATAAAACTGTTTTATTACAATATATTTGTTATAGCAAGGCAGTTAGCAGAGAGACAATAGCTTGTTGAGGTCAGAGGAGAATGAACAGACTGCCTCAAGCTGATAGGACAGCAACAGTGACTCAAATAACTACTTGCTACAATCAGGTCTGCACAAGAGCATCTCTGAGTGCTCAACACACCAAACCTTGAAGCAGATGGACTACAGCAGCAGAAGACCACACCAGCTGCTGCTTCTCCCTGGTCGAAAAGTCTGAGAAGAAAACTATTCTGGAGAGTTGAATCTCAAAAGAACAAAACAAAATCCAAAAGTTACAAAACATCATAAATGATAGAGAACTAAACTGAACAAAGACTTCAGAAAGTACACCTTAATATTTTGAGTAGAATTAAAAAAGGAAAAAAATAATAATCAAGGACTATAGCAGTTTTACAGTTGATATCGGCGGCTATTTCAACTTTAAAACTGGTTCTACTTCCATACTTTGGGCTCAGCTCCCAATCACAACATCATGCATGCAGTGCCTCGTAATTAATATTAGGGTAATATGCTGTTTGAACATGTCATCAACTCTTTTCACATTTGCAAACCTCTATTCAACCAGATCCTCATCACAACATTACCTTCAAAAGCAACCTAATTAGTTGGATGAGCTGTTGTAGTGTCCCAGAATAATTCAGAGTGATTAATGGTAAATGGCCTGTATTTGTATTGCGCTTTACTTAGTCCCTATGGACCTCCAAAGCACTAATATAATCAGATATTTTAATGTAATCCACCATTTTATTGTGATGCTTTTAGTTATTAAACCCAAGGCAAAGCCTCAGTCATTAAAGATGTTACAGAACTATTTGTGGAAAAGCAGCTAAGATGAGAAACATCTTAGCTGAAACATCTCCTTAAGAAACATCTCCTCCACAAACCTGGAAATGAAGCAAACTGCTAATAGAGCTGTTTTATAATGAAGTTATGAATTCACACAAACTCTCCCTTTATTATTCAGACTCAGCCGAGCACCCCAGAATAGATTTGTAGTCCCTCACTGTAATCGAGATGAGGATGGAAAGAGTTGATTGAACCCACTGAATTATGAAAAAGAGCTGTAGATTATTTTTCAAAGCTTTACGTCAGTGAGTTTAGGGAAGATTCCGTGATGCATGAAGAGTTTCTTAATAACTTTCCAGAGGTTTCAGAGCAAGGGGACATTGTCTTGGAGCATGCCTTAACTTTACAAGAACTGCGGGAGGCATTGTTGAGTATGGAAAATGGTAAAGTTCCAAGAATAGATGGCTTGTCTGTGGAATTCTATAAATCATACTGGTCTGTGTTGGCTGAAGATTGGTTGGAAGTTGTCAGTGTGGGGTAGGGGAAAGCTCTGTCTAAGCTGTCGTAGAGCTGTGCTCACTCTTCTTTCCAAGAAGTTCAAAGTCAGCTTTATTTTCAAAGTCATAAACAGGAATTTGAAATTGCAATACTCCCATGGTCCTCAGTGTACACTAAAACAATATGAAGATAGATTAAAACAAAATAAAAATAAAAGTCTTATGTACAACATTTTATCTTTATTTTTTATTTTAATTTATTTTAAAAAATTTTAAAAAATTCATTTTATGAAATAAAGAATTGGAGCAAACTATAGGTTCTCAAGTTCTCAAAGGTATTGGCATGCAGGTTGAGAAAAGTGATTGATCAAGCAGTATATGTTGATCAGTCCTATTGTATTTCTGGCAGATCAATAAAAGATAGCAATTTATTGGGCATTCATTTTGGTCTGAGTTCCCTCAACCAAGGAAAGGCATTTGATCAGGTAGAGCACCACTGTCTCTGGAATACTGTCGTGTTCAAGTTTTTTCAGAAGAAATTCAGGAGGACTATCTGTTTAAAAATATTTAAATTCCTTTGGCAGTTAAAATTACAAGTTACAGCCCTGGACCGTGGTGTGAACACAACAGTCTCCCTCACGCCAAGGGTGACCCTCAGCCATACAGTTTTCATACTGCGACAATAACAAGTATTATTATAGCTGTCTTCTTCTGGAACCAACGTGGCAGTCTGCTGTATCCCTACGAATCCTGCGGTCCGTGTAGTTGGACCTCACCTCGTATCTGTTCCCTCCTGGAATCAGAAAGACAGACACAAAGACAACTCCCTGCCTAGCCTTGATCAGATTGATATTATCCTATTACTGATTCTATGTATCTAGTTCAGAACATTCTGTTTGGACTCTCTTTGGCCAAAAGAATATCCCTTTAACCCTTATCATTCGTGATGTGTAAGCATGCTGCCAAACCCTCTGCAATCTATGTCACCAATAATATTTCAAATCCATACATAGCACTGTGCAATGTGCAGTATTGTAATGCAGTATTGTGCAGTGTTGTACTTACTGTAAAGTTGAACTGCAGCTGAAATGGGCTGTCAGTGGCAGGGCTGAAGGAACTGCTCTGTACAGCCACTTGCCCCCCACTGCGTACCATTCACTCGCTGCTTTACTCTGCACACTTTAAATAAAGGATGTGAGACATTTTTTTCTTTTTTTCTAGCACTCAGTATAATAACACACATTTACTATTTCCACCCTGCCACATGCAAAACTGGTTTTGTCTCTTGGGAGATCAAGGCGAATATCCAGCGGGCTCCTCAGGATGAACTTTGAATGAATTTTGTTGCTTATTTACCCTGTTTCCACTAGAAAATTCATTATACTTTCTGTCATTGATAGGTTCTCCAGTTCTGCTTACTTTATTACCTAAAAAAGTTTCTTCGACCGCTGAGACTGCTAAACTCATCGTGAACTCAGTTTATTTCTGAAGGATCTTCTGCACAGACCATGGAGTCAAGGTCAAACCCAGCTCAGCCTATAATCACCTATCAAATGGCCGAACTGAAAGGCTCAACCAGGAAATGGAATCGGCCCTCAGTTGCGTCTCCTGCAGCACTGTCGGTGATGGACGTAAGGGACAAAGTTTCTGCTGACGTCAAAGACGTTCTTCCGGCTGCATGACAAGCTTTGCTTTTACAGAAAATAGACCTGAAAAACTACACTCTACTCTACACACCTCTACACTAATTTATCTCAGGACTTTGAATCCCCCTGAAGATACTGACAGTGAAACACGTACATAATACTCCAGCCTTTCAAGTCTGATCTTATTAAGTTCTATTAACCCTTTAAGACCGGTTGGAGCGGGCACGCTCCGTTTTGCGTAACTATCTTTAAGAACTATCTTTGTAGAACTGCACCCACATAGGCTAGTGCAATATATATATATTTTTTTTTTTTGCATATGAAACCAGAGGAGTTGTAGTTACATCTTATGCCATCAACTTGTCCTAGGTCACAGTTTCCTTCCACATATAGCTTTGCAAAAATTGCATAAAAAGCACTTGCAGCACCAAAAACATAATATTCCAGAAACATGCTTTGCTGATCCTGTCATGGTCTGTGGTGGGTGGCTGGAATTTCCATGAGGCTCCTGAATCCGCCTGGGATCCACACCTGGGCGGGGCCACCTCCTCCAACTATTGCACACCCTCAAGTTTCAAGTTCTCTATGGGATTTACCTTGTTAACGAAACTTTCTTGTGCTGGAGTTTCTGGGTTCACCTTGGCTAAAACCTTTGGCTCACATTCTACCCTCGGACTCAGGATACCGAGCAGTCAGTCTGGAAATCACTCTGTGCCTCACCTGCCTGCCCTCCTGCCATCACACTCCATCTGAAATCCCCAGATCACAGGTCAGCCTTTCCACGCCACTCAGCTCCCATGGACACTCTGTCCCATGACAGATCCAATCAGCTGTTCATAACACTTCCTACATTGGAATAGACGTCAGCGCGAATTATCGCATGTCTGCAATTACACAGTCGAAACCGGGAGTTACCTAATTTCTGCGGAAAATGTAGGGTTTGTTTTTTTCTTCAGGATCTTATAAGCCTATACAGATGTTTTTAAAAGTCATATGTTACTGTATGCTTTTCTGTATGGTTTCTGGGATGCTTAGAACTCCAATTGCACTGCTGGAAATGGTTTATTTTAATGCAACTTCAAATCTAGTTTGGGGAGTCATTCAGTGAGAAACAGTGAAATGATTTTCCATGTAAAAAGGTGGACAGCAGAAACAGAAACAGTGAGAACTAAAAGAGAAACAAAGAGCTTTGGAACAACGAGGCAGCAGGAGGACGGCTGCAGTTTAACAGCTTCAACAGTCACACTTTTCATTTTATTGTAAAATTTACACAATAGTAATTGAAGTAGTGAAGTGATTCTCAAGCAATTGGTCAGAAAACTTACCATTTTATTACATGATATGAAAGGGTAAAGACAGCTGAGTGCTTTTTAACAATAACCTGCAACACACCCAGTGAGCTTGATTTGAAGTGGGTTTAATAAACACATTGCAATGTCGAGAGAGCATCCCAGTGAAACACCAGGACCATCTCTGAATTTTGGCCACCGCCCTTACATCTTATATACAGGGACACAGACTCTGTGTCTCTGTATATAAGATGGGGGGGGGGGCTATACCTCCTCCCTCACAGAGAGAATTATGACCTTGTTTACTGCTTGGCCGTCACCTAAAGATTTACATCCCCGATAAGCAGGAGTCTCACTATCTGTTTAACGTCTCCCATTACAATGGCCTCACTGTGTTAACTTTCCACATGGATGTAAACTAGTGACAGAAGTGCTCTTACTATAGTAAAGTGAGAAAGTGATATTACTATAACTAATGTGATATGATTAAATATGTGATTAATACATGAGAAAAGAAATCTGCCACCACAGTTCACTGGTTCCATTGCGTGATCCTAGCTAGGTGAACATTGCCAATGTGCAATTTAACTGAGAATATCCAAGTGCTGCACCCATTCTCATGAGAATATACGATGAAAAGTATGCCACTACACCAAATAATCCCAGGGAAGTGAGACCAAAGAATCTACACAACTTACTAAAAGGAAAGCACGGGGTCCAGGAACTGATTGTTCAATGCACTCCTCAGTTTTCATTTTCACCTCATGTTATATCATAACTGCTTTAAGTCATACAGAATAGATATCAGAGCCTTAAACAGGCTGACTTCTGCTAAATGGGTCAAACTGGGCAGAAAGTATACAAACACATAACATCCTTATAGAATATGATGTAACACTATAGATCAGACCTTCCCAAAGTGTGGGGCCCGCCCCCTGGGGGGGGGCGCAGAGCCATGGCAGGGGGGGGCGGGATGAAAAGGGGGGAAGAAGAACAAAACGCTTGGACACTGCTAGCACGGGCGCCTACAGAAACGCAAAGCAGGGCATGAAGCATCGCTGAATATGTTTCCAAACCAACTTCATTCTAAGCCAAAGACTAGAAAATATGGTGAAGCATATCTTCCCTTTGGTTTCACCTGCACAAGTGCCGAGGTAGGTCTCCCCTGCAGAATTGGTTTTCCCTTCGTCAGGAGCAGCGCTGGGCTGTTTAAATCACAGACAAACAGTATCCCACATTCGTGATTTTTAGTTCACAAACACTTCTTGTAATGACTAACTACTCCTGACATTTTGGAGATATACATACTATACTTTATACAGTAAAGTTACAGAGGGATACAAATAATATCAGGCTGAACCTGCCACGATTTGTTCCCCCTGTTCAAATCACGGACAAACCGCATCCCACAGCTGTTTATGTTTTTAAACCTATTTTGCACAGGCATTTTTTGAAAAATGTATTGATAGCAATGTTGAATATTATTACACAGGGAAAAAAAACAACTACATGTAAAATAATCACACCGTGACGCCTCTGCCTTTCTAAATGGGGGGACAGTAACTGCGTGTGTGCATGTAAGCGTGTAAAACCTGAAGATAGTCAGATTAACAGTATTTCGTCTCTGCCATTCTGCAATTCATCTCATGTAAACAACGTGGCGCACAGCGTGACCTGAAAAAAGGCACATACCTTTGACGTTGCGTGACGAACTCTGTATTCCTCGTCCACACGTAAACGGCCTTTACATTTAGGTGTGGACGAAACAGCTGCGTTTTCAAAAATACCCGTGTAGGTGTGGACGTAGCGTAAAAGAGTTATGTTTATTTTCTTACTACCTGTAATTTATTGCAGATTACTTGTATTTGCTTAATTGTTTACAAAATGTTTGAGGTGTGAAATAAACCGCAATGCAGCAAAATATGTGTTCGTGCGTGTGTGTACGTGCGCGCGTGCATGCGCGGGGGCGCAACATTTTTCTTGTAAAACAAAGGGGGGCCAACCAAAAAAGTTTGGGAACCACTGCTATAGATCAACTTTCCTCAGAATATATACAGCATATAAACATTTGCAGCAATATGATGCAACAAACAGCAGTAATACTAATCCAAAATACTTTATAATATATAAAGTTCTATAAAGCTTATATTATAAGCTTTATAGAACTGAAACAAACATTTATTTTTAGCTCCATTCTGCTGCTGATACATACTTTAGGTTTCTGAATATTAAACTTGTTGCTGCCTTTCATAGTGTGTAACTTGAAGGCCCTGAGTACTTTCTCCCACACTGAAAACACTGGGATGATAACATTATTTGAACATTACCTAATAAGACTGATTCAGGACAGACAATTAGTTATGTTAAACTTTCCTAGCAGTCCTTCACAAACAGGGAACAGTCTGTCTATTCTCTCCATCTGTCAGCTGCTGCTGGCTCTTCCTCCTCCTCTTCCTCACACACTGCTGAGTTTGTCCTGGTGGATCATCAGGGGTGCAAAGCCTCACAGATGATGTGCAGCAGTGGGTCCCTCAGTCTGTCCTCACTCTGGACACTTGCAGTTGTCACACGTGGAAATCAAATGTGTGATAAGCTGCAAGATTCAAACACAAGTGTAACTTATAAACACATGTTCATACTTTTATTCCACAATCAGAGAGAAAGAAACAGAGAGATAGTGCAGGACAGACAGACAGGTGACAGTCTCAGGTGTATACACTGCTACAAAACAGCACAAGAGAAGGAGGATTTAGTGTTTGTGTCATTACGAGTGCTAAACAAGAAGAGTTCCAGATGGTCCAGTGGACACATGTGTGACTCCTGTGATTAAAGCATCTTTCTTTCAGCTTAACGAGTGAACCGTCAGCTCGTTCAAACACACGTTAAAGTCCGTTTGGCTCGACACCACCGAACAGAGGCAGCAATATAACATAGCTAACATTAACAGTGCAGTGAATCCTGCTTGTGCCGTGATATTCAGGACTGCAAACCGAGCAGCATCACTGACTTTCAGCTTGTTGTGTTTGTGGATATATGACTGACTTTAATTATCCATAAAATCATCACATTCTTTGTAAGGTTAAGGTCAACTATTGAACGGCGTATATTTTAAAGTAAAGGCTTTAAAACCAAGTAAACGCTGAAAGTACAAACATCACTAATGTCACACAATTTTGCCGACATGTGGCCAACAGTAATGTTTTAATGTTCTTCATTATTAAACATTTGCACGTAAATAAGTTAAATATTCAGTACTTTTGACAGTTTACTCTTCCGCCGTTTTTCTTCGGCAAAATTATCCACACCCACCGCCGCGCTACGCATTCTGGGATATGTTGGGCCACGAAGTCTACACCGCCACATCCTTGAAATTCAGGGAAATGAAGGACGCATTTGAGGGCCGCATTTCGAGCAGCCTTTGAATTGGGACAGCCTTCGTCGCGTCACTGTGATGTAATCGGCCTTAAAATGCGGCCTTTAAGGCTGCAGACCCTGAATTGGGATACAGCCAGTGATTGCTGTCCCCCGGAGCGCACACAGCTGCTTAAAGCTGTAGTGCCCAGATTACTTACGTAGTCAGATACTTCCGTGCAACTGATGTAAGGTGTTTTAAGGTGAAGACAGCTTCAACCGAGTGTTTGTTGAAAAACAGTAACGCAACCGCACTGCATTTTCTTGTTAGTAATGGCTTTGTAACGGTAGAAATAGTAATTAGATTACTCGTTACTGAAAAAGTAACGCCCTTACTTGTAATGC
This sequence comes from Oreochromis niloticus, assembly GCF_001858045.2. Lineage (NCBI taxonomy): Eukaryota > Metazoa > Chordata > Actinopteri > Cichliformes > Cichlidae > Oreochromis > Oreochromis niloticus. The sequence goes on along the minus strand of NW_020327671.1, from coordinate 65,196 downwards.
TGTTATTCCCATCACTGCTGATAAATGAAGAATAAAATAGCTTCGTGTTGTGACCATCACATGGTGTATTCCAAACAGATTCAGGACATGAAAGATGTCACAGGGGCCAAAAATCCAGAAACCTAGAGCAGAGGGAAACTTTGACAAACTTTATTGATCTAGCACAGGCTAACACTTGACAGTAACTGTAAACAGCAAGACACAGAATGAAACTGTGGCCCGGTATGAGTGGCGTGGTGACGACGATATTAGTACGCTGACCTGAGTACTGCATGTTCCAATGGCGTGTGATGGCTGGATGGCAGGCAGGTGAGGAACAGAGCACTTTCCCGAGTGGAGTTTCTTATCCACGGTCCGAGTGCAGAGATGAAGTGCAAAGTAAGAGCCATGGAGAGTCCGGGAGACCTATGGTACAAGAAAACAAGGTGAGTCAAGCACTTTGCAATGAGAACATGGAGCCTGAGAGCCAATTACTAACTTGGAATAGTTGGCAAACTGGCAGTGAAGGAACATCAGGGCTTAAATCTCTCCAGCCTGATTGCCTCAAATCAGCTCCAGGTGAGTGTAGCTGCTGAAGAGATGACAGCTCTGCCCAGGGGCGGAGACCAAAGAACTCAGGAACCTAGTGGAATTTTCCAGCCGCTCACCAGGATCAGGACAAAACTGAACAGATTTAACCTTTTAAGGCCGGTCAGAGCAGGCGCGCTACGTTTTGCCTGACTATTTCTAAAGCCCGGTAGAATTGCAACCAGATAAGCTAGCACAATAATTTTCTTTGCAAATGAAACCAGAGGAGTTGTACTTACTTCTTATGCATTCAGCTTGTCCTAGGTCACAGTTTCCTTCCACATATTATAGCTTTGCAAAAATTGCATAAAAAGCACTTGCAGCACCAAAAACATAATATTCCAGAAACACGCTTTGCTGATCCCATCAGCTGTTCGTAACACTTCCTACGTTGGAATAGACGTCAGCACGGAGACGACTTTGCTTGACATTGTAATGTGGTAACCAATTCTTTAAAAGATGGCTGTTCTACCACTGCAAAGGGCTATAGACCCTCACATAAGAAATTGATGACATGCTTGTCAACAGTTGCTTGGGGAATATGTTTGTTTGCAGCTCTCAACATTAGGTCTGGTAACTTGGCTTGTGTATTTGCTGAGAGCTTATTTATGCAACAATGATGTTGTACTGCTTAATCTTTGATCCTCTGTAGAGATAAATATTATCATACATCAGGTTCATACATTACTTCATCGTTTCACTGTGATTAACATCAAAGGAAAACACATTTTTTAAAAATCATTCAGCTAGAGTAACAATTTGAGCTAATCTTTGATTGTTTAGCATAATATAAAAGAGTGGTGAATTTGGTTAAACTTTGCAGATATAGTGCTGTATTTATTCACAAGTGTAAACCAATTTTTAAGGATCATTGCAAAAAATCTATTTTTGTATACATTCTAAGTTCTGTAATCTGTATACTATCTGTAAAAACAGTATCGATTAATGTATCAGTATCTAAATATTTTAACTCCTTTTTATGAGTATCAGCCTGAAATCAGTCAGGTCCTAAAAATACTAAGAGAGCAATATATGTGTACCAAAACTAAATTAAGAAAAGGGATCACATGTACAAAAATGCTGTCCATAGACCTAACAAATAAAAACATTCAACATCATGTTCTGTTGAAAAAAAAAAAAGATCATATTGGGAAACACATAGCCCTACTGATTAAGATCCATGTTACTATGATAGACCTATATCAGGACAGTGATACTGATCAACTGATCCATCAGTCGGACTCTGCTTTATGTCAACTGAGAGTTGGAAGATTAATTTGATATGCAGCTCAGCAGCACTGTATACCCCCTTTTTATATATATATGTATATATATATATATATATATATATACATATATATATATATATATATATATATATATATATATATATATATATACATATATATATATAGGCCAGCTGATTGTAGGCCTGTGAGTTTTAAATGACTAGAGATTGTAATGATGGGGACTGTCCAAATAATAAGCTAAAATATTCCTAAGAATTGTAATTCAATTATGCATGCACACATGCACACGTTACCTAGCTCTATCTTATTTTAATATCAGGCTAACCAATGGCAGTGACAATATCTTAGCTAAACTAATAACCTTAACACACATGAAAAATAAGAAAGCAATATCGTACACATATAGTTGCAAAACCTCTTACCTCAATGTGGGGTTTTTTTGTAGATTAGACGCTGAAGTCTCGTAAGCTGATATCACTGTGGAGATCAAAGTTTGCACTGCATCTAGACGCTGTCTCCTTTTCTCCCTCTGTACATGAAAAATTCCTCCATGTATGGCCACGGGCACTCGTCCGGTTGACAGTGTTGTCTTCTGTCTCCATTTTGGCTTTGTTGTCTCCAAATCTTCAATCTATAAATTAGTTTATACTCCACTGTGTAGTACCTGTAGACACCTGTGGTTGCTGCTGCAGCGGAGTTTATTCTTTGCTTACGTCTTAAATTGGCAAATGCACGGCCTTATTGAAAGATGAAATGATGAAAGGTTTGAATATTAACTTAAACTGTGGGAGTATTCAGTAGCTTTTTTTGATTTTATAAGTAGTTTATAAGTAGATTACATGGTGTCAATTGTACTCAAGTATGAGTAAAATTACACACTTGAAAAATTATTCATAAAAGTACAAGTACCCAAAAAATCTACTTAATTACAGTAACGTGAGTATTTGTAATTCGTTACTTCCACCCCTGGTGGTGTGTGTGACCATATTTTACTGCTGTGTCTGATGTCTCCATGTTGCTGTTGTTCCTGCACTTTCACAATAATGTTTGTCCAGGTGACAGTGTTTCAGTAGTGTGATGTGATGAACAAACTGTCAACAGGCCGAAAAGAAGTGAACATGAGATTGATTTTCTCCTCAGACATTGAATTAAAGCACACAGGAAGTGATTGTGAATGCAGGTTTATGTTGGATCATCATGTGAAGTTTACAGGATTCAGACTGGAAATGTGATTTCTCTTTAAGGCTCTAGAAACAGCGCTTTGCTCCTTTAAATCTCTTCCCCTCTGTTATTTTTCCTGACAGCGAGCACTCTGAATCCACACACACACTTTCAGTTCTTCTGCTGTAAATGAAGGAAAAACGAGCTGATGAAACGAGCTCCGTCATTACAAACTTCCTTCTGACGTTTCCATGTGAAGCAGTCGTAGGCGTTCCTCCAGCTGGACGACACGCTTTGATACAAAATAAAGCTCCGATATTTTTCTCTACATGCCTCTACAATAGTTTATCTCATTACAGCAGTTTGATGTTTCCCTTTGAATCCCCCTGAAGATACTGACAGTGAAGCACGTACATAATACTCCAGCCTTTCAACTCTGAGCTTATTTAGTTCTATTAATACACTGAAATCTCATTTGTGTCATGAAGAAAGTCTTTAATCAAACAGAATTCAAATATCAGAAACATTTCATATATGGAGTTAAACATGAATCATTGTTTCAACAATATATTTATTGTTGTCATAAACAGACAAGAAGACAACAACAAACTGCTCCTCCCATTCAACACATGTCAGTCCATATCCCAGCAAACTAAATCTACTACTTTCACTTTACCATAAGTGTTAATGTATGGAAACATCCTGTGAGTGAAAGTGTGTGTGAAGGTGTGTATGTGTGTGTTAGTATCAGGATCAGAGAACGACAGCTTTCCTCTGTTCCAGTCCAGATTCACTCTGATCCTCTGGAGCTTCTTCTCTACTGAGAGAGCAGTTGATGGAGCTGATGGTGACCATGCTGAATATTTACCAGCATAGAAACATATTATCCATGATCCAGACCGTATGCTTTCCCTTCTCTGCACAGACTCTGCTAACACACCCAGTTCCCACCAAGTACTGTTTCCAACCTCGACATCCCAGCTGTGAGTCCCTGAGTTAAAGCCCTCAGAGCCCAGGACAGAGAAGTAACAATCAATCCTCTCTGGATTATCAGGAAGCTGCTGCCTCTCTCCTCCTCGTCTCACACTGGTCAGATCTTCAGACAGGATGAGGTTTGGATGAGCAGTGTTTGGGTCCAGAATGAGAGGAGTGTAGGAGACCATGTCCTTCATGTTGTTCCAGATGTTGAAGGTCAGGTTGCCCAGGTGTTTGGCCTGGTCTATCAGAGCTCCTGAGGGCAGCTGTGGATCATCCAGCAGGAGGCAGCACTGGACTCTTTCCACTGCAGCCTTGTAGTTGTGCAGGAATGAGACGTCTTCAGCTCTCAGCTCCTCCTCTGTGGCTCTGACTGTGTCTGAAAGAGCTGCTATCTCTCTGCTCAGAGCCTCCATCTTCTCCTTCATCATCCCACTCTTCTGCTCCTCTTCCTCCCTCAGTGCAGCCAGCCTGGCCTCCTCTTCCTCTTCTAGAAACTGGTGAAGCTTCTTAAACTGCTCCTTAATCTGCCTCTCTGTGTGTCGGGCCTGGACCTCAATGTGTTCTGCTGTTTGATCAAACTTCACTTGAACTTCTTCACAAACCTTTAACTTCTTCTTTAAGGGCTCCAGAGTTTCCTGAAGTTCCTTCTTGTGTTGTCGTGCAACTTCATCGATGGGTCTGAATCTGTGATTGGTGTGATTTTCTGAGACACAGCAGACGAGACACGCTGGCTGCTGATGGTCCAGACAGAAGAGTTTGAGTTTCTCAGAGTGCAGACTGCAGAGAGCCTCTGAAGCTCTCTGATCTCTCTCCTGTAAGAACGACTCACACAGGTTCTTTAAAGCCAGGTTTAAAGGTGGATCCTTTGAAGATCTTCTCTTACAAACTGGACACTCGTGTGTTGGTCTCTCTCTCCACCATCTCTTCAGACAGTCTTTACAGAAGCTGTGGCTACATGACAGAAGAACAGGATCTCTGAAGACCTCCCGACAGACCGGACAGCAGAGATCCTCCTCTGATCTGGAAGCCATTGAGTCTGTGAGTGAAGCTGAAAACAGCAGACAGGAAGTACAGTCAGTCCTGGCTCCCCTCCCTCCTCTACTACCTTCACTGAAACTTCCTTTGAGTCGTGTTTTTGCTCAAACTCACCTTCAGTGTGTGGAGCGTCAGCAGCTTGAAGCAGCAGTGTTGGAGTTTTCCACTTTTCTCTCCTGTAGCTGGACTCACTCAGAGGAAGCTGCTAGTTTGGTATAAGGATGAGTTTGATTCTCAGTTAGTTGAACCAGTGTTGTTGGCTATTATAACTCAGGGTGTGTTTCATTTCAAAGTTCACACATCAGCCTGCCAGAAGGTGTAAAAGTTACTGATTAACAGCTTTTATACCATTTCACTTGCACAGGTCATGAAAGCAGTGATGCCTCTGTTTGAAATCTTTTAACATTTTTTTTTTTCATTAGATGGAAAATTTGCTGCAGATATTAAATATTTCTTTGTGGTTTTAAAAAACTACAAAAAAGCAGAAAGAACAGAAATAAGTGCGAAGAGTGCAGCAACGTCCCTGTTTTAGTGTGATATGGTTCATCTGCTCCGACTGTGTAAAAGTCACTGCATGATACTGAGTTTAGCTTCGTGTCACTGACACTGAAATATGACTGAGAAGAACAGTTTCTGTCCTGCACTGTATTTTTCTGCGTGTAGTGTTTTGGCTGTGTTCTCTCCCTTTCTCCCTGTCCCCCTAGGTGTGTTTATGTGCGTTCACACTCTCAGAGGCTTTGGATTGCTGAGGGATTGCAACCCAGAAGCGTCTCCGTGCTGAGGACGTCACACTGGTGGTTGATTGTCACCTCAGCTGTTTCTAATCATCTGCCAGCTTAGCTTGGAGAGAGGATTTAATGGTGTGGTTGGGCAACAGTCCGTACTGGATTATTGCACGAAGTCTGGTAGTTTCTAGTCAGCCTCAGGAAAGACTTGTTGTGCCTGCGAGGAAAGCCTTCACATTGTTTTTATTTATTTATATTTTTCACTTTCGCCAGGAGTTGGGGACGGAGTGGACGGTTTTGGAGAAGGAGTATGAGCACTGTATAACTCATGGGGAGAGCACTACTACACACTGCCAGTGAATCGGGACAGGAGCTCATTTGGAGTTTGCATGTTTTTATGCATTTTTGGAATTGTTTGTCACTGTAAATAAATGCACTGTCTCCTCACCAAGAGTACTGCATCTGGGTCCTCACTGTCCCTTCACCGTGACACATGCAGGAAGTTTAAGAGGAACAGAAGAAGAAACAGAGGATGGTCTGTGATGTCAGCCAATCCATGCTACCTTCCACAGATGAACTAAAGTCCTCCACACAAACAAGATGTAACAGCAGAAGAAGAATTGAGTCCAACAATGATCAGCATCAGCTGGAAATAGGAAACATGTCAAGCATCTGAGGAAGAAGCAGCAGCAGCTCACAGGTTTACCACAACCACACACAGTCCTCTGAGAGCAGCGGCCTCCATCTTTGAAACAAAGTTCACAGTGAAAATCAGACACACAAACTCACTGATTGATTACTGATATATTGATTATCAGAGATGATGTGAAATCCGGCGTGCTCAGGCTGGTTTAGATGTAAACTCAGGAACATATAGTAGAGAATAGCCACTTCATTGTCATTCGAAACGTACATCAGTTAGCACACATTAAAATGAAATTTTGGTGCATTTTTTGGCCATCGAACAGAAAAATATAAATAACAAATAAATCTAAAGGTAAGAAAAGAATCACAAATATGTACCCATAATAATACAAGAGAAATTTGTCTATATACATAATATATACATAAAAAAGAGACAACCTGTACAAGATATTAGGAAAATTAAGAAAATATATTGCACAGCAATGTTAGCAGCAGAAAGTATGAAATTGCACTGCCCAAAATACACAGTGCCTTGTGCATAAATATGGAGTGAGGGTTGTGTTGGCAAATTTCTTTATTCTATGTATTGATCACATATTTTAACAATATCACTTTAGTACTAATAATATCACTTTGTCACTTAAGTTACAGATGTGAAGCTATCCTATGTTTCCACACACACAGTGAGGCCATTGTGAGTAGGACAGAGATGTCCAGGCGCTTCGTGTGCGGAGGGGTTGGATAGATAGCACAGGGCCCTCCTGCTAATCTCTGGAAGGAGGGAGGATTTGGGATGTAAATCTTTAGGAAACGGCTAAGAGAAAAATGTAATTCTCTCTCTCTGAACGGAAGCTTTTAAGGATGAGCTGAACTAAAGGTATAGACTCAAGTGATGTTTTGTGGATTTGTTTTGTCCGTGTGTGTATTCTCATTTCAATGAGAATGCTGATCTTCATGTAAACCCGTTTGTAGCGCTGATGTCACAGTAAAACGTTTGTTCAAGATAGATTTGAGTTAGTCCAACTTTGTTCCAAATTCCACACTTGAGTTGTTTCTTTTAGCTTTATTGCTTGATTCATCAAAATGTTCAGTTTCAGAATCTATTTCTTTAAGAGACTAAGTAAGAGAATCTCAGACCGGTCTCTTAGAGCAGCTTGATGACAGAATATTTTAAGCTTTGATTATTGCTGCACAAATAAGAAGGACGGGCCATTTGTAATTCTGAATTTAGGAATAAATGAATGCTGTTAAACAGCCAGCCAAATGCGGTGCTTCCTATTTTTACTTCTCATGCCAAAGGACCAAGTTAGCAGGCAGAGTTTATACTGGAAACTGTTTCTTCATCTTAGAGAAATCTGCAGGATAATATAAAGCAGTTGATAATAACGTGTTTAACACGTGTTATCCAGACAATTATCACTTTATAATTCACTATAAGAGAATGATAATAAGATTGGGCCACTTGTGAAGTTAACTCATCATAAACCATCCTGATTGGGTTTTGGTCAGGTGACTGTTGAGCCCAGGCCATCAGACCCAGCACTCCATCACTCTTTCTTGGTCAAATAGCCCTTTCACAGCCTGGAGGTGTGTTTGAGGTCATTGTCCTGTTGAAGAATAAGCAATGGTCCAAACAAACACAAACCAGATAGGATGGCGTGTTGATGCAGGATACTGTCGTAGCCATGCTGGTTCAGTGTTCCTTCAATTTTTAATAAATCCCCAACAGTATCACCAGCTAACCACCCCGACACCATCACATCACCTCCTCCATGCTTTACAGTGGGAGCCATGCATGTAGAGACCATTCGTTCAACTTTTCTACTTCACACAAAGACACAGAACCAAATCCCTGGCAGATTTTCACTGGTCTAATGTCCATTACCTGTGTTTCTTGGTCCAAACAAATCTCTTCTCCATGTTGCTTTTTTTTTTTAGTAACAGCTAATTAACCATAAAGGCCTGATTCGTGCTGTCTCCTCTGAACAGCTGATGTAGAGATGTGTCTGGTACTGGAACTCTGTTTGGCATTTATCTGGGCTCTAATCTGAGCTGCTGTTAACTTGCGATTTCTGAGGCTCGTGACTCAGATGAATTTATCCTCAGCAGCAGAGGTGAATCTTGGTCTTCCTTTCCTGGGGCGGTCCTCATGTGAGCCAGTTTCATTGTGTCACTTGATAGTTTTTGTGACTGCACTTGGGAACAGCTGCTGTGTCAGTTGTGTTCCAACCTGACTTCTGCAAAACAACTGATGATCACTCCAAACAAATGGTGTGTTTTTAACATGTTTTAATGCTTTGTATCTTGTTCTATTTGTTCTATTTTTGTTCTATATGAATAAGCCCCTAAAACATGCAGTGGTCACTGTCGGCCTCTCTGTTTTTTATTGCCACTATTCATTTTAAAGATCAGTTTCTAAAACCTTACAATGTAACTATAGCCCAGCCCTTGCAGCAATATATTAATGACTAACCTCATATTGTGGATGGATTATCAAATCAAATTTATTTATATAGCACATTTAAAAAAAACAGAAAATTTGCCCAAAGTGCTGTACAGAAACAGAAGGATAAAACACAACACCTCCCTCTCCCCAGCCACCTCCTCCAGCTTATCCGCGGGAACGCCAACGTTCCCAGGCCAGCCGAGTGACATAATCGCTCCAGCATGTCCTGGGTCTGCCCCGGGTCCTCCTCCCGGTGGGACATGCCCAGAACACCTCACCCAGGTGGCATCCTTGTCAGATGCCCGAACCACCTCAACTGGCTCCTTTCGATGTGGAGGAGCAGTGGCTTTACTCTGAGCCCCTCCCGGATGGACGAGCCTCTCACCCCATCTTTTTTCTTTTTTTTTTTCCGCCTGTCCCGTTTGGTTCTTTTGCCATCAGAATTATTGTCTAAAGGCGAAGAAAGATGCCCAACGGATTTACTTTACCAAATGGACCATCCCAGCCTTGCCGTAATGGTCTATTTGATTCACCTTTTATTGTTTATTTTATTTTTTATTTTCACTTGCTAGATACGGGACAGACTTGAATGTGGAAAAGAAAGGGGAGAAAGAAAGAGGGAAAGAAAAACAGCGGAGAAGAGGGACGGGGTTAAAGGGCAAAAAACAAAAAACCAACAGAATAAGCAGACAAAAAATACATATATCAGTCACCTGGATCACCTGTTGAGAAAGAAAAAAGAAAACAAGCAGAAGAAAACGAGAGCAATAGAATAAACAACATCACGATGATATATGGGAATATAAAAGTAAATACTAAATATTAAACATTATTATGCAGCACGTAAGATCGACAGCGCACAGCATGCTTTGAGGTAAGAGCCAAAAAGGGTGTAGTTTGTGTGTGTGATCACCCGTGTGTACACCTGTGAGCATGAACGCGCTTGTTTTTAAAAGGTTCCTTCATGTAATGACCTGCTAGAGGGTGTGGGGACCAGAAAGAGCTGAGGAGAGTCCCAGATGAGGGGTCACTCAGCAGCCGCGGAGTAGAAGCCAGGGGGGGTTGCGGTGACGTGCCCGTGAGCTCCGAAGGCAGCTAGCTGTGCCAGAGTGACCGAGCCCCAGGCCGAGAGGCCGAGGGCACCCCACCCCCGGAGTGGCCCGAGCGAGCCCCAGGCTCCAGGCCCAGATAACCAGCCACCAAGGAGTGAGCCGGTGTGTACCTGAACGCCTGTACCTGGACGCCCATCCCCGGACACAAAGAACCACCAACGCACCGATGTCTGAGGGCGTCTGCCACTGGCAGGGGAAGTGGTGGGGGGAGATAGGCCTACATACCTGAGAGGACCTGAAATGTCCCCAGAGAGGTGGCGTCTGATACCCGACCTGACATATGGACACAGACATACAGGCACACAGATACAAACATCCATTCCCACCCTCATGCTCTCATATGCAATTACTCAACACTCACCCAACGTGGAGACAGACATAAATAGACACTATACACACAATCACACTCCCCAAGCATACTCTATACCCCAGGTCTAGGTACCCTTGCCTCTGGAGGGTGAAACTGCACCCAGACCCAGGTGGTGTTACCCTTTTCCCTGCTGTGGGGAGAAGCAGACCGCCCCGACTCAGCAGCAGCAGGGAGGCCCCACATTCCAGACCCCAGTCGGATGGCCAACTTCTGCTCCTAGCCCCCCCGCTCCAGCAGGCCGCAGAGAACAGGGGTGTGTGAAGACTCCAAACCTCCCTCCGCACGCTCATATGTAGTGTTGATGTATGTGTGTTCTAAGGTGCATTTAAAACCCAGGAGGGCATGGAGCTACCTGCCAGAGCAGCAGGTAAGCACATAGCCCCTCCTGCGAGCCCTCAATGTCTACGTGTATTTAAAATTGAGAGGTGGGCAACGACGCCAGGGGTGAGGTGGTACACCCTGATGGTCTTTTGGATTCCGTGTAGCGTGCCCACCCCCAAGATCCTATATGTATGTGTTATGAGAGTGTGAGTAATGTGAATGTCTAAGTTGTGGGATAGAATTGAGGTACAGGCAGCCAGGCGGGGGGGGGGCCTCCCCTGCACCCTGGTGACACACCTTTACCCCAAGGCCCTGCATGTGTGGGTGATTGTGGTGGAGCAGGAAGAGGGAGGCAGCTGGAGATGGGGAGGGAAGGAAGGCCCATCCGGACCGGGGCCCAGTACAGCAGCGCCGCCTGGCCCCACAAAGCCCGGGACAGCCCACCCGACCCCACCACAGAGAAAACTGCACCCACCCCATCATCCACTCATCTTCCAGACTACACAAGACAATAGACGCCCAGGCGGAGATCTTCCTCCACCTCTCCTGTATCTCCCCCTCCTGCAGAGTGAGTTCCTGAAGAGAGGAGAGCTCCTGCAAGATGTAACAACCTCCCCCACCAGTTGAAGAGCCCCCAGGTGGCTCGATGCACTGGCGGCTGGGCCCCCATACACCCACCCGCCCACAACCCGGCAACACACCAACCAGGACCCAAGCCCCCGAGGCCCAGCCAGGGCCCCAGCCCAGAGACGGAGCGCCCCCAGAACCTCACGCCCATCCCAGACCCACCCAGGGGCAGCCAGGCTACCAGGTCAGTAACCCACGTTCGTCAGCACAGACCCTCCCCTAGCCCCGTTGCATGCAGCCACGAGGAAACCTAAGAGCCAACAGAGCCCTTAATAGGCCATGACCGCTACCCCGGGTTGAGCCCTCCAAGGAAGATGCTCCTGGGGTGCTCCTGGGGTGCTCCCCCCTGACGCCCTAAGTCTGTCCCTACCCCCACACCAATCAAAACAGCGAAGGTGGGACCAAACTATGACCCCCCACCTCCACTAGGTGATGGAGCTGATCCAAGGAGCCCAGAGCAATTGATCTGATGTGGTGGCAGAGGCTGTATCAAGACTAATGTAATCTAATAGATAATTTCTATATGGGTTAGAATTAAGATTATTTTTATTTTTCCAGTTCATGAGGACTGTTTTCTTGGCTATGCATAGGGCAGTGAAAACCATATGGGCTATATTCTTTTATGTAGTGACATTATCTAAGCTGCCCAACAAACACACTAAAGGGGAAGTTGGAATGTTACATTTCAGACACTTCGATAAGTCTTCACATATCTCGCGCCAAAACTTCTGAACTGGTGGACAGAACCAAAGAGCATGGCTATAACTGTCCGGTGAATTGGTTTGGCAGTGTGAGCAGTTGTTGGTAGACGTAAAGCCCATCTTGAGCATCCAATGACCTGTATAGTGCACTCTATGTAGTATTTTGTATTGAATTAATTGAAGACTGGGATTTCTAATTAGATGAAAGGTTTTTAAGCAAATCTGAGACCAGATGTTTTGGTCTAAGTTAACTGATAAATCCGCTTCCCATTTTGCAATAGGAAGTGATATTGATTCATCTGTTTTAGAAAGCATTCTGTATATTTTCTCTCTCTACACACACGACTGCACTCCTCACCACCACAGCAACATCTTTGTGAAATTCGCAGACGACACCACTGTGGTGGGGCTCATTTCCAAGGGTGACGAGTCTATGTACAGAGATGAGGTGGAGCAGCTGACGTCATGGTGTAAGGCCAATAACCTCCTCCTCAACACTTCAAAAACCAAAGAACTCATAATAGACTTCAGAAGGAAGAAGGCAGAGATCCAACCACTATTCATTAATGGGGACTGCGTAGAGAGGGTGGCAAGCTTCCGCTTCCTGGGAGTCAATATAGAGGAGAACCTTTCCTGGAGTTTGAACACCTCTGAGCTGCTTAAAAAGGCCCAACAGAGACTGTACTTCCTAAGAATTCTCAGGAGGAATAACATCACACAGAGACTGCTGGTGTCCTTCTACAGAGCCACCATTGAGAGTGTTCTAACCTACTGCATTTGCATATGGTACACTAGCTGCACAGGAGCTCAGAGGAAAGCACTACGAGGGATCATTAACACTGCCCAAAAGATCACTGGCTGCCCTCTCCCCACACTGGAAGATCTACACAACACCCACTGTCTTAAAAAGGCCCAAAACATCATTAAATACACCTCACATCCTGGCCACTCCCTGTTTGAACTGTTGCCCTCAGGCAGACGGTACAGGGCAATCAGTGTAAGGACCAATAGACTCAAACACAGCTTTTATCCAACTGCAATAACACATCTGAATACTGCAAAATAATGTCCTTCACGCCACTCTTGTGTTAATCCATTCGCGGTCTGAGGCATGGATGTGGGAATGTATGTGAATGTTTACTGATATGTCTTATTAGTATTTTAAGTATTTTGTTTATTTTATTTATTATTTTGTTATTTTATTTATTGAAATTTTATTGTTTTATTTATTTTCGGATATCGTTAGGGATGACGCAATGATCGGGGACCTTTCTTAATTTCGTTGTACCTGTGACAATGACAATAAAGTTTCTGATTCTGATTCTTTTGGAAAGTAATTTGGGGGTTTTAAGAGTAAGAAATTGAACCACACTTGGTGGTGTTTGTAGTTCAACTTGACCCGGTTTAAATTTCTTTTTTACTATGGATTTAATTTGTTGATATTCTAAAAATCTTTTCTTGTTGATCCCATATTGTGTAACTAGTCTGACAAATGAAATAAATTCTGTTCCTTCTAATATATGTTCTAAGTATTTGATTCCTTTATCACTCCAATCTGGAAAGTTTATCATATTATTGTTTTGTAATTGTCAGGGTTGTTCCAGATAGGTGTACGTTTGCATGGGATTAATGAAGACTCCATCAATTTTAGAAACTCCCACCATGCTGTCAGAGAAGAGCTGATGTTTACGCTTTTGAAGCATTAATGTCATTGGATGTTTGAGGTGATAAATGGTAGATCTGAAATCTCTAGATTATTGCAAAGTGCTTGTTCTACATCTAGCCAAGGTTCATCTAAGAGGATATGTTTTAGCCATCCTGAGATGTACTGAAGCCTGTTGGCTAAGAAGTAGTGCTGAAAGTTAGGTAGTTCTAATCCTCCTTTATCCTTGGTCTTTTGTAGTGTTTTTAAGCTTATACGTGGGGGGTTTATTTTTCCAAAGGAATTTGGACATGTATGAATCTAGAGATCTAAACCAATCTTGTGGCGGTTTAGTTGGGATCATTGAGAATAAATAATTTATTTTTGGTAAGACAATGATTTTTATAGCGGCAACCCTTCCCATGAGTGATATGGGTAGACATTTCCATCTAGCCAGATCACCTTCTACTTTCTTTAAAAGTGGGATATGGTTTAATTTAGTTAGATCTGCAAGCTTGGGAGAAACATTAATACATAAATATTTTATATTTCCTGATTGCAGTGGTGTAGAAGAAGAATTATGGAAGGAGCAATTAATCGGAAAGATTGTAGATTTTGGCCAGTTAATTGAGTAATCTGATATTCTTGCAAAAGAGTTTATCAATTCAATCACCCCAGAGATATTGGTTTGTGAGCTTAAGAGAAAAAGTAACACATCATCCGCATAAAGGGTGATTTTATGTTCTACGTTCTTGCATTTTATGCCCTTAATTACTGAATTCTGTCTAATTGCTGCTGCTAGTGGTTCAAAAAAATTGCAAACAGTGAAGGGGAAAGTGGGCATCCCTGCCTGGTGCCCCTCAGGAGACAGAAGCTGGAGGATGTTTGGTCATTTGTTTTGACACAAGCTGTTGGGGAATTATATAATATTTTTAACCAGCTAATGAAAGAGGATCCAAAACCAAATTTGTGTAAAGTTGAAAATAGAAATTTCCAGTTAACTCTGTCAAATGCTTTTTCTGCATCTAAAGAAAATATTGTAGTTTCAAGGTTTTTACTGTATGAGTAGTCTATCAAATTCACCCCATCTCTAAGGGAGAGGCCATCCACCCTTCGGAGGAAGCCCATTTCCGCAACTTGTATCCACAATCTCATTCTTTCAGTCACTACACACAGCTCGTGACCATAGGTAGGGACGTAGATCAACCAGTAAATTGAGGGGTTCACTTTTACACTCAGCTCTCTCTTCAGCACAACAGACTGGTACATTCTCCGCACCATTGCAGCCACAGCACCAATCCGTATGTCGATCTCCTGCTCCCTGCTCCCATCACTTGTGAACAAGACTCTGAGATACTTAAACGCCTCCATCGCTTCACACTCGGCTGCAAACCGTTCCAAGGCGAGCTGGAGGCCATCACCCGATGAAGCCAACAGAACCACATCATCCGCGAAAAAGCAGAGATGAGATCCTCAGACAACCCAAGTGGAAGCTTTCCGCCACTTGGCTACGCCTAGAAATTCTGTCCATAAAAATTATGAACAGAATGGGTGACAAAGGGCAGCCCCGGCAAAGCCCATCACTCACCAGGATGAATACGACTTATTGCCGGTGGACCAAGCTCTTGCAACGGTTGTATAAGGGTTGAATAGTCCTAGTGGCAATGGGCCAGACACCCCACAGGACACAGGGGGACACAGTGGAATGCTTTCTCCAAGTCCACAAAACACATGTAGACGGGTTGGGCAAACTCCCATGCACCCTTCAAGTATCATTGAGAGGATAAAGAGCTGATCCAGTGTTCCACGACCAGGACGAAAACCACATTGTTCCTCCTGTATCCGAGGTTCGACTAACAGACGGACTCTACTCTCCAACACCCTGGCATTGACCTTCCCAGGGAGGCTGAGGAGTGTGATTCCCCTGTAGTTGGAACACAACCTTCAGTCCCCTTTCTTAAAGATGGGAACCACCACCCCGGTCTGCCAATCAAGGGGCACTGCCCCTGATCTCCACGCAACATTGCAGAGGCGTGTCAACCAAGACAGCCCTAAAACATCCAGAGCCTTCAGGAACTAAGGGCAGACCTCATCCACCCCAGAGGCTCTGCCGCCAAGGAGCTGTTTAACTGCGTTAGTGAACTTGCCCCCGGAGATTAGCAGGTCATCACCTTCATCCCATGACTCTGCTTCCTCTGCAGAAGACGTGTCAGTGGGATTAAGGAGGTCCTCAAAGTATTCCTTCCACCGCCCGACAATTTTCTCAGTCGAAATCAGCAGTGCTCCACCCGCACTATACACAGTACAGGTGGAGCACCACTTTCCCCTCCTGAGTCGCCTGACTGTTTGCCAGAATCTCTTCGAGGCAGTCCGAAAGTATTTTTCCATGGTCTCCCCGAACTCCTCCCACACCCAAGTTTTTGCTTCAGCCACTGACTGTGCCGCGTTCCACTTGGCCTTTCAGTGTCTATCAGCTGCCTCTGTGCACTTATGGACACTCTTATGTTCGAACATGGTGTTCGTTATGGCCAAACTGTGATTTGCACAGAAGTCCAATAAAAAAAAAAAACACCACTCAGGTTCAAATCCGGGAGGCCGTTCCTCCGAATCGTGCCCCTCTAGGTCTCGCTGTCGTTGCCCAAGTGAGCATTGAAGTCTCCCAGCAGGACAAGAGAGTCCCCAGGCGGAGCATCCTCCAGTACCCCACTCAGGGACTCCAAGAAGGCTGGGTACTCTGAACTGCCACTTGGTGCATAAGCGCAGCCGACAGTGAGGACCCGTTCCCCGACCATGAGGCGCATGGAACAAATCCTCTCGTCCACTGGGAGAAACCCCAACATACAGGCAGCAAGCCGAGGGGGACACCAGGATACCCACCCCAGCCCACCGCCTCTCACCAAGGGGCAACTCCAGACTGAGGCAGAGTCCAGCCCCTCTCCTGGAGAGTGGTTCCACGGTTCCAGCCGTGTGTTGAGGTGAGCCGGACTATATCTAGCTGGTACCTCTCAACCTCACGCACTAATTCAGGCTCCTTCTACACCAGAGAAGTGCCATTCCATGTCCCAATCGCCAGTCTTGGTTAACAGGGATTGGTCCGTCAGAACCTCTGCTCCTGGGCCCCGGTAACCCTATCCCGGGTAGGGTGAACTGTTCCGTCGATGGTCTTCTCATAAGGATTTTCTGAATCGTTCTGTCTGGTTCCTCACCCAGGATCAATTTGCCATGGGAGACCCTACCAAGGGGCAAAAGACCCCAGACAACATATCCCCTGGGATCCCTGGGACACACAAATCCTTTCACCACAATAAGGTAGCGATTCACGCAGTCACACAAATACACAACCAAACACAAATTTACTTTTTATTGTACATGTTTTCTTAATGTAAAAAATCAGTTTGTACATTTCTGTAAAACAACATCTAAAACAAAAACCACAAAATAAGACTGAACACTCTGTTATTTTGCTTTCATATATTAGTAATTACTTCAAAAAAATTTAATGAATGAAATCTTTATTTGAAATTTAAGACACATTAATAAACAGCAGAACTTAACAACGATCCCGCAGAACAGGAGCACACTGAACTTTAACCATCATGAAATGTAAGATCAGGTTTTCCCTGATACAATTATAAGAACAAGGTAATAAGCTGAATAAACAAAGCTGAGAGTTCTTTACTTTCCTGGACAGAAAATGCTGATTTGAGTATTGGTGATCTTTTTACTCAGGTGTTGCAGTGATTTCACTCCTGATCAGTGTGGAATACCAACGTACTACTACGACTCACAGCTGTCCCACCTTTTCTAAGTATCACACTTTTCACCAGTATGAATTATGATGTTTCTCATTAACTGAGTGCTGTAACAATTTTTTTCCCCACAGATTCTACAGCCTTCGCATAACTGTGTGACCTGTGTGAATTTGTGTGAACTTTCAATCCTGATTTCTGAGAGAATCTTTTTCCACAAGTGCTGCAACTATATGGCTTCTCACCTGTGTGACACCTCATGTGACGTTTCATGTTCATCCACTGACTAAATTCTTTTCCACAAGTGCTACAAGAATATGGTTTCTCACCTGTGTGAACTCTCACATGTGTAGTCAGCTGGGATTTAAGGATAAAAGTTTTCCCGCAGGTGCTACAAGAATATGGCTTCTCACCTGTGTGAACTCTTATGTGAGCATTCAACCCTGATTTGTGTGTGAATACTTTCCCACAGGTACTACAAGAATATGGCTTCTCACCTGTGTGGACTCTCACATGTGCAGTCAGCTGGGATTTAAGGAGAAAAAATTTCCCACATGTGCTACAAGAATATGGCTTCTCACCTGTGTGACGTTTCATGTGTGTAGCCAGTTGGGATTTAAACAGAAAAGTCTTTCCACAGGTGCTACAAGAATATGGTTTCTCACCATCGTGATCCCTTGTGTGAGCAGTCAATCCTGAGTTGTAAGTGAATACTTTCCCACAAGTGCCACAAGAATATGGCTTCTCGCCTGTGTGACATCTCAGATGTGCAGTCAGTTTGGATTTAAACGGAAAAGTCTTCCCACATGTGCTACAAGAATATGGTTTTTCACCTGTGTGATCCCTTGTGTGAGTGGTCAATCCTGACATGTAAGTGAAGACCTTCCCACAGGTGCTACAAGAATATGGTTTCTCACCTGTGTGACATCTCACATGTGCAGTCAGTTTGGATTTAAACAGAAAGGTTTTCCCACACATGTCACATTGTTCAGTCTTTTTTCTTGCCCCACTTTGATCCTGACTCTCTGACACAGAAGCCTTTTCTACTCTCTTACTGTCACTTCTCTTTCTGCGACATCTCTTCTTCTTCACCTGTGCATTTTTAGGTGACCATGAGTCCACATGCTGGCTTTCATCCTGATCTCGGCTCTCTGCTTCAGCAGACCAGTGAGAAATCTGCGCACTCCTTGGTTCTGCTTCACTGTATCCACTTTCTTCATAAGCAGGAGTCACTGTGAATGCATTAGCCTCCAGCTTCACTCCCAGCTGTTCTCCCTCCTTACTTTTGTTGAGTTCCTGCTGCTCATCTTTAATCTGTGGAGACTCTGGTTCCTCCTGGTCCACACTGGAGCTCTTCTCCTGGTTACAGACCTGCTGTTCTGTGAGAGACTTCTTTTCCACCTCCTTACAGACATGTAGTTGTTTGAGGTCTGAAGAGAGAAATGAAGAAAAACTTTTTTACAAAAGTACAAACACCTGAGAAAATATATTCTGATCTGAACCATGAACAAGTCTCTACATAGTGAGAATTTACCCAGTGACATTTGAAGAATTTTTGGAATTCAGCTACACTGGAGGGATCTCTAGTATGAACTGGCTTTTTAAGGCCAAAAATCCAAATCTACACAGCCCTGAGTGGAAAAGGTGAGTACCCCCTAAACACAATAGCTGGTTGGGACACCCTTAACAGCAACAACTGCAATATTCTTTTAAAGCTATGGAGGAATTTTGACCCACTCTTTGTTGCAGAATTGTTATAATTACACCACATTAGAGGGTTTTCGATGAACCAGCTTTTTATGGTCATGCCACAGCATCTTAGTCAGGTTCAGGTCATGACTTTGACTAGGACACTCCAAAGCCTTCATTTTGTTTTTCTTAAGGCAGACTTGCTGGTTTCTTTTGGATCATTGTCCTGCTGCAGAACTCAAGTGCCCTTCAGCTTGAGGTCTCTAATAGATGGCCAGATATTCTCCTTCAGGATGTTTCAATTTACCACAACAATCCTTGCAGGTCTTGAGGCAGCAAAACAGCCCCAGACCAACAGCCTCCAAAATGTTCCACTTTTGTCTCGTCAGTACCCTGAATATAGTCTTGGGGATTATCAAGACTGCTTTTTGGCAAAACTGAGACAAACTTTTATGTTACGGTTTTGTAACCCTTTCCAGATTGATAGACACCAATGACTTTGTTTCTGAAGTTTTTCTTTACATTGTAGTATGATGTATTGGTTTTTGAGGGACACACAATCATTTTCATAACTTGAACTGCAAATAGATAATTGTAAATTTCTAAAAAAAGTTATTATGGTACTATTTACCTAAAAATACAACCTAGGCCTCAGGCGTTTTTTATATAACCATTTAAATCTATTTACAGAACAATCAGGTGTGCTCCATCAAATAAGAAGGCACACAAATTATTTGTGTCACTCCAAAAAAGAAGTTTCTGTCCACTATAAGGCAGAGGAGAACAGCACAGGCCTAAACCCTGCAGGTCTGACAGCAGGAGGTGTGTCAGTCCTGTTTTCCATGTGGGAACAGCGTTTACACTGGAATCTGCCTTTGGTGTTTTCAAAGGCTTTATGGTTTTTCCTATAATGGTGGGCCGGTCTCTAGTCAAAATTCCCGGGCCGATTTTATGTCCCAGTTCAGCCCTGTATGCAGCTCATCTGCAGTCTGGTGTTACTTACATCTTCCTATTCGGAAGGCAGAATTTCCGAGTTCTAAGCACAATCAAAAGCACCACGACTGCAGTTTTCGTGTTGGATGTAAAAAGTGCACAAGACGCTGTGATGCAGGCTAGAATCATGGCGGCGGTCAACAACGGTCCAGGCGTGGGATTTCTCTTGTGGAAATGTGCACATTATTTTTTCCTTTCTATTGGTAGGTGGCACAGTGCACTTGTGGCAAGTAAGCAAGCTAGAAGACTGGCAGTCTGGCTGGGTATCCAGTTACGGAAGCAACACATTAACAAGAGAAGTCTGAGTAAAACCAAAGTTACTTTCCCTAGTAACTAGTTACTTTGAAAGTAACGAGTAACTTGAAGTAACTGAGTTACTTTTGATAGAAGTAACTAGTAATGTAACTAAGTTACTAATTTAAAAAGTAACTTACCCAACACTGGTTATATGGCATGATTTTCAAATTTAGTATCTGTGCTAAGTGAACACAAAGGTATCTGTCACTGAGGTGACCTGCTTCAGATGTGTTTTACTAGCATTTCTACTCATATTCAAAACTTCCAACGAAATATCATATCCCTGTGCTTTCAATGATTTTTAAGAACAGTGAACATCTTAATCAGCTCCGTTACTGAAGCGGTCTGAAAAAACAGAAGAAAATGCAACATCATTTTAATATTAGTTAGAAAACGAGCAACAACAGTTTAACAAAAAACAAATCACTGAGCTCACAGCTTAATTGGTTTTCAGACTTCAGTATCTTCTTCACTTAGACGATGTAGGTTCAGTGTTAAATGTTAACAGAAAAGAGATGCATTCATGCCGCTTATGGACCTTCATTTCTTCCTGTGAATCATCACAGTTTTACAGACCTATTCTGTGCAGCTTTATCTCAGGTTTCCAGATAGTCGCCATCAGTCTGAGCCGCTCTTCATTATTTCTAATGCTGTCAGCCTCCAGCTTCAGTCCCAGCTGCTCTCCATCTTGACTGCTGCAGAGTTCCTCCTGTTCCGCTTTCATCAGTGGAGGCTCTGGGTCTTCCTGGTCCACACTGAAGCTCCTCTCCTGGTTACAGACTTGCTGGTCTGTCAGAGGCTCCCCTTTCCCACAGAACTGAAACTGCTGGAGGTCTGAAGACAGAAATGGAGAAAAAAAAGAGAAAATTATATATATATATACAATTATATATATATATACATATACATACATATACATACACATATACAGGTCCTTCTCAAAAAATTAGCATATTGTGATAAAGTTCATTATTTCCTGTAATGTACTGATAAACATTAGACTTTCATACATTTTAGATTCATTACACACAACTGAAGTAGTTCAAGCCTTTCATTGTTTTAATATTGATGATTTTGGCATACATGACTCATGAAAACCCAAAATTCCTGTCTCAAAAAATTAGCATATCATGAAAAGGTTCTCTAAACGAGCTATTAACCTAACCATCTGAATCAACGAATTAACTCTAAACACCTGCAAAAGATTCCTGAGGCTTTTAAAAACTCCCAGCCTGGTTCATTACTCAAAACCGCAATCATGGGTAAGACTGCCGACCTGACTGCTGTCCAGAAGGCCATCATTGACACCCTCAAGCAAGAGGGTAAGACACAGAAAGACATTTCTGAACGAATAGGCTGTTCCCAGAGTGCTGTATCAAGGCACCTCAGTGGGAAGTCTGTGGGAAGGAAAAAGTGTGGCAGAAAACGCTGCACAACGAGAAGAGGTGACCGGACCCTGAGGAAGATTGTGGAGAAGAACCGATTCCAGACCTTGGGGGATCTGCGGAAGAAGTGGACTGAGTCTGGAGTAGAAACATCCAGAGCCACCGTGTACAGGCGTGTGCAGGAAATGGGCAGGAAATGAGCTTAAGGCCGCTATCGAAGCATCCTGGGCCTCCATAACACCTCAGCAGTGCCACAGGCTGATTGCCTCCATGCCACGCTGCATTGAAGCAGTCATTTCTGCAAAAGGATTCCCGACCAAGTATTAAGTGCATAACTGAACATAATTATTTGAAGGTTGACTTTTTTGTATTAAAAACACTTTTCTTTTATTGGTCAGATGAAATATGCTAATTTTTTGAGACAGGAATTTGGGGTTTTCATGAGTTATGTATGCAAAAATCATCAATATTAAAACAATAAAAGGCTTGAACAGACAGGAATATTATTCCAGAATAAATACACTTTAACTTTAAATATTTTGCTCTCCATAAAAATATATCCTGTCAAAATTATGCAAGTTAGAAATATGAACATGCTGCCAAAAAACCACAGAAAAAAATAAATGAAAGCACACACAAGGTTCGAGACGCATGTAGACGGAGCAAAGTGTGCCGATTTTGTTCAACATTACTTGGCAACAGGGAAAGTGAGGCAAGTTGCAAAGGAGCATTTGTGACAGCATCATACATGCCATGTCCATGAACTGACAGATTTCCTTGCTGAGCTCAAAAACTCTATTGAGAACTTTTCCCCAACTCAGCCAACGGACCTCTGTATGATAAGAAATGTCGGCAAACTGAATCTATTTCCCACATAAAAGACTGAAACTGACGGTGATTTAAACTTTTAGCTCAGATAAAATTTACGGTTTGCATTACGGTGATCATTACATGCTCCGTTTTTAGGACTTCACCACACAACGTTTCCTGGTGTGTGATGCAGTGATATGCTGTTAACTCACCGGTACAGTTCTCTTCCTGCATCTTTACTAGATCCTACATCCTGCACAACCATCTGTTGTCCCAGGGCAGTTTCATGTCGTTACACTTTGACATACGTTTTCAAAAATGTCTTTTCCTGTCGTTGTCCCGTGCATCGATTTAATGTCAAATATTTCCTCTCCACGGATGAAGATGGCCAGCTGTGCAATGTCCATCATGTCTATACTTTCATCCACAGCAAGAGAGTATGCAATAAAGTTTTTGCTTCTTTCACATAACTGTGTTCTTAAATCAGTGGCCATCTCACAAACCCGATCAGCAATCGTATTTCTCCTCAGGCTCACATTTGCCAAAATCTGCGTTTTGTCTGGACACAAGACGTCGCACACCTTCATCATGCAGCTCTTCAGAGTGGTACCGGGCTGATTTGGCTTTCTCCTCTGCTACAATAAAACTTGCTTTCACAACAGCTTCACTTTGTGATTTTGCTCTGGTGAAAAAAGTCTGCTGAAATGTCAGATTCTTCTTTAGCTCTTCTACTTTCTGTAGTTTCTGCTCTGCATTTCGGTTTTTCAGCTTATGGTTTGACTCGTAGTGCCGTCTTAAATTAAATTCCTTAATTACAGCCACATTAGCTCCACTAATAAGATACGGGTTTACCAGGAATGTCTGTAAACATATATTCAGCCTCCCGCCGCCGGTGCTGAAAGGCTCTGCTTTCAGAATCAGCATTTCTCTTCGCCATTGTGAGCGGCTAGCTAACAGAAGTTTGACTTGATTGACGCGGGAATGTTCCTAGGTAGCCTAGCGTTCAGCAAGGAGACTGCAGCGCTGCATTATGGGATCTGTAGTTTGTGTATTATTAGCACCTCATATCACCAGGCAATGCATAACAATAATAATAAATCTATATAAAATGATCTTGCGGGCCGGATATAGATGTCCGCCGGGCCGGATGTGGCCCACGGGCCTTGACTTTGACACATGTGCTTTAAGGATTTAAAGTGTCTTGCTAGGGGAGAGTGAGAAGAGGTTTGGAGCAGCCTTGAGGCCCTGCTGCAGGAACAGTGTAAAGATGCCACCACAAAGGAGCCTACAAAGACAAAGACCCTTCTCCTCTGTTCATTGTCTTCAGACTCTGATTCAGAGGAGGAAGCCTTGTGTAACAGGGGCCTGAGTTTGTACAGAGCAGAATCCACCATCAGCGAGACAGACTGTCTGCTGCAATGGTGGTACAGTCGAGCAAGAACCCACCCACAGCTGGCCTGCTAGAATTTAGTCCTGTCACTTTCTCCCATGTGAGAGACTGTTCTCCCTTGCAGGTCACTTATTAACAAAAACAGAGAGCTGCCCTGAGCTCTGAAAATGTGAACAGGCTAGTTTGTCCAAGTAACTGGCTAAAAGAGATGAACAGTAAATAAGCATGGAGGTATTGTGAGTCCATTGGGTTTGTTATTTTTTGCACTAAAATGTTTGATGAAGCTGGTCAAATAACCTTTTCTGTTTCTGCCTTAGTTTGATTTTAGCACTCGACTTCAAATGATATGAAGCTGGAGATCTTCTGCAACATGGACAGCAGCAGTTCCAGAGTTCAGTGCAGCATTAAGTATAACGACTTCAGGGGTTACATAATCTCCTCTTCCATTATTACCTACTTGGATCAACTCGCCACGACTCGATTCGGATCAACTGGATTTACATTACAGTCCAGTTTACTAACCTGCATGATTTTGGTTATAGCAACGACCACAACTACATAATTAATTAACACTATAAAAAAATCTGGACGTCGAGGCAAGAATATACCTGCTGCTCGCTCTGTGGCTTTTCGTCAGATTTGGGGAACACAGCGTTGTGTGTTGTAGCCATTTCCCTCATTGCCTGGTTTCAAAAATGGCGATCTTGATTTTTGTGAGGAAGATTCTCCCAAGACTCATAGGGTGACCCTACTGACTAGCCAATTGGTGGCATGCAGTCTGTTGACATCACATCGTAGTACTTGCTCTGATTGCTTGGAAACCCAGGCTGACTCTTCTAAGCAATTAAGAGTTCACCTTTGTCTTAAGGCCAGAGAAAGGTGAACCGTAGAGCAGCTAAAGACATTTTTATTTCAAAAAGCTTTTAATCAGACCAGGGCTTTTATGATGTTTTTGTTATTGCGTTGTGTTTTTGTTACCTCTCTTGTGAAGCACTTTGTGACATCGGTCTGTAAAAAGTGACAGATAAATAAACTTTTCCCTTTTTTGCTTGTTGGTTTTGCAGCTGGTGAGCTGTCTGTGTGGTGGCTGCTTACTCCTGCTCTGTGGAGAGGAGTGTGTTTTTGGGACGTGCCCTTTTTGACTTACTTTTCAGTTTAGTGAGCAACTCCTGTGTATAGTTTAATTAGTAATATAAATATCAATAACAGCCTTTAATTGAACAATTTTGCTTTCATGTCTCCTTTTTTTCAAATCAGAAAATTTTGTGACTTTCCCACATCCCCTGGACCTTATCGGGGAGCGTAACAGGGAACCTTTGCCCATCTTTGCTTCTGAGAAACTCAGCCTCTATGACTCTTTATCTACCCCCGCATGTGACCTTTTCCAAAAGTTTCCAGCACTTAGTTTTGCAGCTGTTTTTTGTCCCGGTCTCACTTTTTTTGACATGTTGCTGCCATCAAAATTCAAAGTGACGTTTGTTTCCTTAAAATTTTTAAATTATTTGGAGTTTAAATGTTCAAAAATGTTTTCTGTGTTTTTTCTGAGTAAAACAAGACTTCTAAAATCATTACACACTGTCTGTGTTCACAAGAGCATGTCAATGTTTACAGAATTGACTTTTACTTTCTTGTAACTTTTTTTCTGTGGTTCTGAAGGTCTTTTGAAGTTTTTTTGTTGGACATTGGCTGCTTTTTCACTCATTTTCAGTTCAGTCCTTATACCTGAATATTGTTTTGTTTATTAGACCATCTTATTAGATGGCCTATTTTCAAAGAGACTTCAATAATATCGAAACATTGTGGGATCATCACCACACAGAACAGAACAAAAGGCAGAAACATCCGAAGAAGAGCTTTGAATGTACTTCAAGTCACCTGGAGAACTATTCCTGAAGATATGAGTTTCTCTGATACACCGGCTACTAGCTGGTGTATCAGAGAAACTCAGGAGAGTTTTCTCCAAGCACGACATCCCAGTGTACTTCAGACCCAGCAACACACTCAGACACAAACTGGTTCACCCGAAAGACAAAACTCCAAAACACAGACTGAACAACGTGGTGTATGCTGTACAGTGCAGTGAGGAATGCCCAGACCTCTACATCGGAGAGACCAAACAGCCACTTCACAAGCGCATGGCACAACATAGAAGAGCCACCTCCACAGGACAAGACTCAGCAGTCCATCTGCATCTTAAGGATAAAGGTCACTCTTTCGAGGATGCCAATGTTCACATTTTGGACAGAGAGGACAGATGGTTTGAAAGAGGAGTGAAAGAGGCCATCTATGTCCACTGTGAGCGACCATCTTTGAACAGAGGCGGTGGTTTACGACACCAACTGTCTGCCATCTATAATCCAGTTTTGAGATTCCTCCCCAGACGCCTTAACGCCCACTCACATCCTGGGCCATCTGACCTCAGGAAATCACATGATAGGGTGGGGCCAGGTTTCACAATGAGCTCACCCGAAACCCTGGCTGATTAGGTCCCACACCCGCTTTCACACCTTGGCTCATGTGATTAGAGGATCATCAGGGGGTCCTTTGTCCCTCCTTGGGGGGAAACTCCCACTGGGTTTAAATCTGGGACTCTCGGCCATTTGACCTTAGAACTGAAGAAGCTTCTCGGATGAGAGGTGAAACGTCTTCAAGCAACTTAAAGAAGTCCAGACGCTTTTCTTTGCAAGCTCCTTTGACTATTCCTGAAGATAATTCAAGAAATGAGACAACGCTGCCTGAGAGAGTTCAGACTGTGATGAAGAATAAAGCTGGTCCTACCAAATATTCACTTTCAAGCTTCGTTTTATACAAACTCTAATTTTTGCATTTTATACTATATTTACATTTATGTTTAGCAACATATGAGGAAATCAGAGGCAGCTCAAGACTTTAAAACCTGAACTACATGCTGGCCTTAAACTCACTGCTTTATCAGCAAGACTGATCAAGGCTTGATTAAAGTTCATCATGGCTTTTATTTCTTTTCAGGGTTTTAATCCTGCTAAACAATAATCTCACAGATGAAGCAGAACTCAAACTGCACTGATTGTTTCGGTATGACTGTGAAAAAGCCAAACACACCTGACTGCAGTCTTTAGCTGATGCCCAGTGTCTGACATTTTATACAAATTAGACTGAAATAAAATCCATAAGCAAGGCAAGGTAACAGCTTTCTGCTCCCAGCTAACATCAGAGAAATCCCGGAGACGCTGACGAGCTTTCATGTTTTCATCAACAGAGAGGAACCTGAGCTCAGCACACATGTCCGTACCTGAGCCGTGTGAGTGTGTGTCGGGTCTCCGGCTGATATCCAGCAGTCTGCGCTGACTCTCGATCTCCTCCTCATACTGGACGATGGTTTTCTGAACCTCGCAGAAGATTTGTTGACAAACAGCAGTCAGCCTCTCCTCTATGAACTCTCTCAGAGACTCAAGTGAACACATGACTGCTTCAGCTGCGGAGGATCCATAGAAGCGACCGCGACGCTGTGTTGTTGGTGTTTGATCGACAGGAACAGGAGCGATACTTTACTTTGTGTCTCTGAGCTCAGCCCTGTTTCATCAGACAGCAGTAAAGTCTCGGCACGCGCCGCTCCTCTCCCGCCCTCGCTGCTTTGCTGTGGTTTGCTGTGCGCGGTCACGTGACGCCATGAATCGTTTCATGTCTTACGGAGTCTGGCAAGGGACATGCCCCTCGCGGGCCTGCGTGATACACAGAACAGCTTTGGATAAAAACACTCAGACATATAAACATAAAGCTTTCATCAACCAGAGGTTAATCTTCCTCTTCACTTTTTAACAGCTGGTTCATCTTTACATAAAGTGGCTCCAGTGTGTTAAACAGGGATATCATCACGTTCATTCACAGGGAACAGAACTGGTTCCTTTTTAAACCTGAAACCTGGTTATTCCGTTATTGTAAATTGCCAATAGGTGTGAATGTGAGTGTGAACCTGAGTGTGTGTGGCTGTTTGTGTCTGTGTGTTAAACCTGTGACAGACTAGCAACCTGTCCAGGGTGTAACTCTCTCACCCCATGGTAGCTGGGATAGGCTCCACGGTCCACCCCCCCAAGATAATGGATGGATGAAACCAAACTTATTTCTTCAGCATGCTTCGCTGGCTTCATGTTTATCTTTGAAGAACAGGGCAGCCTCTATTTCTACCTGTTCGTGTTTCTACAGTAGAATCACCATGGCAACCACTCTTTGCGCTTGTTTGGAACTTTACACTCTGAAATATTAAAAGATTTAAAGGATGAGACAGCTCAGCACAGCATGTTATTAACTTCACACATGAAGTGGTTCAGTCCAGTCAGACTTCAGTTTTGCAGCCACCGTCCACATCTTCTTTTGAATACCACAAATTAATTTCACATTTTATGCACACATCAACATCATTCCACTATTTAACCCCCAAAACAGAAATATGCCACCCAGTGGCGGTCCTAGCCTGTTTGGCGCCCTGGGCGAAGACTCCCTCTGCCCTCAGCAGATTAACTACAGCAGCAGAAGACCACACCAGCTGCTGCTTCTCTCTGGTCTAAAAGTCGGACAGGAAAACTATTCTGAAGAGTTAAATCACAAAAGAACAAAACAAAATCTAAAAGTTAGACAAACAACTTAAAAGATAGAGAACTAAACTGTACAAATACTTCACAAAGTACACCTTAATATGATGAGAAGGAATTTTAAAAATGTAAAAAAAAATAATAAAATTATTATTCAGACTCAGCACAGAGCATCCTGTACCCCAGAAAAGATTTGTAGTCCCTCACATCGATGTAGTGGCACCCATCCTGTTCAGTCTACGTGTACAGTGAAACCTGTAAAATGCTGCCATTCATATGAAAGTGCTCTATTTACAATGTCCACTGGATTTTTTTAAGTGTGGTACTTGTTATGAATAAAATGATTAAATAAAGCTGTCTTTTATGATTTCTATATACTTATTGCTATGTGCTCATTAAAGAGTTGGCACTCCATGTTTTGAGGGTCAAAAGCTTCATTCAGCCCTGTGACTGAATTGAATTACTGTGATTGACATGTACAAGTGCAGAGGGTTTTGCCTCATGCTTACACATCATGCCATCAGGATGATGTTTTCTGGCCCAAATGAGTCTAATCAAAATGCCCCGAACTTAAATAATAAGTAGAGTCAGCAGGCTTAGGATTGCTAGATAATTTTAGTAATCAAGGATAGGCAAGGGAGATGGTTTTTTTCATTCTTTGTTTTGTTACAGGAAGAGCAGCAGATAAAAAGTGAGGTCAGACGTGAACAAAGAGAGGAGAAGATCAGGCAGGGAGACAGTAGCACCGCCATGTCACTTCAGCAAGAAGAAGTCATAAAACTGTTGGCCCACTCCAGGGACATCCTTTGTGTGATATAGACGGCTGATTTCACATCGAGGACCAGCGTTGTAAACTTGTAATTTCAACTGCTGAGGCAACTAAAATCTTTTAAACCATAGACATTCTCCTGTACTTCCATAAGAAAATGACCATGTCATACTGGAAAACATGCAACGCCTCAGTGAAATACATAAAAAACTACTTTGTGGAAAACAACTTTTGTTTTTCAAATTGGATTGGATTGCATTTATATAGCGCTTTTCAAGGCACCCAAAGCGCTTTACAAATAACTGTACTGCTCCCTCGTTCTTCTACAATCTGTCCTCTCTCTCTCTCCGTCCCCCTCACTCAATAATTATCAGTGCAGGTTGGAGATCCACAATCAACAACAGTAGTTATGTTAAATCATTATCAGTGAATGAGGGTAAAACTGAAAATACAGATTAATAATCTTCTGTGAATTTGACCACGTGTCCTCTCTCACCTGTTTTTCTTTACCTAATGCTCTCTTTGCTTTCTTCATCCAACTTTCTCTCCCTCTCTTTTTCATTTTCACATGTGTGAGTGCCTGTTGTATGTGTGGAAAAGAGAACAAGTGTGAGGTTTTGTAAAGGTTCAAACTTTGCTTTTTACTTCACTTTTTCGCTCTGTTAACACAACTTTCTTTCATTGTTGTAGTTATAGATGATTGTTTCCCTGATAGAAAGTTGTTTGTTCAGTCAGCCAAATGTTTACTGAGACAAAGGACTCCTGATGGCTTAAGGGATACAAGTGTATGGACTGCAAAAACTGATGCAGAAAATGAGAACTCGAATTTAATGTTGTACCTGAAGGATAAAAAACAGCTTATAAGATGTTGTATATTCGTTTTTTCTATCTTTTTTTCAGTAGCTAGCAGTAGCTTTAAAATCTCATCTTTGAATCTTAGTGGTGCAAGGGATACAAAAAAAGGGTGATGTATTTTGAACATCTAAAATCTAAATGCACTGACATACTGTTTGCTCAACAAACTCATAGCAGTGTTGATATTGAAGTTGACTGGAAACAAGAATGGGATGGGAGTTGGGTTCTGAGTCATAAAGCCTCACTGAGTTCAGGAGTAGTGATTCTTTTCGCGAGAAACTTTCCATCAGTTTCTATTGAAATAGACAATATGTAGGTAGGTATATGTACCTAGGAGGTTAGGCATGAAAATAGGAAGTTGACATTATTAAATGTGTATGCTCCAGTGTCTCCAAATGATCTATGTGGGGTTTTTTTTTTTTTTTTTAGAAAGGTTAGAGAGTATGCTGTTAAATTGTCCATCAACAGATTACTTGATTTTAGGAGGTGACTTTAATTATACAGTTAATGATTTAGAAAGCAATCACTTGCATATGCATTTAAGGAGCATTATTCTTGACCTGAGATTTGGTCGATGTGTGGTGTTCTAAACATGGAAAAAAAAAGCATTTTTCATGTATCGAGAATTACATTTCTTTAGCATAATTTTCTCTTATGGTAATCATTTAGATTTTTATGCAATTTGTGTCTGGTGGGCTTTTCTGATCATATTATGATCGTAGCAAATGTTTTTTATAAATAGACTAAAACCTAAGAGTGTCTACTGGCATTTTAATACAGTTCTATTAAATCATAGTTGTTTTTAAAAACAAGGATTTTCCTTTTTTGGTTATCAATGGAAAAATATTAAATGTCTGTTTACTTCTTTGCAGAGACGGAGGGATATTGATAAAATAAAAACTCAGCAGTTCTGTAATCAATACACACATAATGTCACAAGAGACATGACAGTCAGGCTATAATTCCATCAAATGGTCAAACTGAAAGGCTCAACCAGGAACTGGAATCAGCCCTCTGTTGCATCTCCTGCAGCGTTGTTGGTGATGCACCTTAGGAGCAAACCTTCTGCTGACGTTTCCATTTAAAGCAGTCGAGAACGTTGGTTCGACTACAGGACTAGCTTTGCTTTTACAGAAAATAGAACTCAGAAACTTTTCTCTACACACCTCTACACTAGTTTATCTCATGACTTTGAATCCCCCTGAAGATACTGACAGTGAAGCACGTACATAATACTCCAGCCTTTCAACTCTGATCTTATTACGTTCTATTAATAGACTGAAATCTCATTTGTGTCATGAAGAAAGTCTTTAATCAAACAGAATTCAAAGATCAGAAACATTTCATATATGGAGTTAAACATGAATCATTGTTTCAACAATATATTTATTGTTGTCATAAACAGACAAGAAGACAACAACAAACTGCTCCTCCCATTCAACACATGTCAGTCCATATCCCAGCAAACTAAATCATCTCCATTTACACACATCAAATCGAAACATGAATCACTTGTAATGATTAGAAACTTGATAGAATTTCAAATCTAGTTTGGGGAGTCATTCAGTGAGAAACAGTGAAATGATTTTCCATGTGAAAAGGTGGACAGCAGAAACAGAAAGAAACAGTGAGAACTAAAAGAGAAACAAAGAGCTTTGGAACAACGAGGCAGCAGGAGGACAGCTGCAGTTTAACAGCTTCAATTCACTGACAGGAAACAACATTAGAAATATCATCATCCTCAACTCATCTGCTCCACTGACACTGACACCTTCAACGGCAACACCTTCACTTCATCATCAGTGTTGATGTACTTTGTCTAGTCAGGGGATACAGAGCAGACTTGATTCTACGAAGAGCACAAAATCAGCTTCTAAGCGAAAGGATAAGACAGGTCCATTTCACTATAGATGCCCTCCAGCGCAAGATTAGCCAGACTCTGCAGGAACTGGAAACCCTTCTACCCTCTCCAATCCTAGAAGAGGTTTACAAGTTTGTGGACAAGGCTCAGCGGGCCCAACACTCTCAAGGAAAAGAAAGACAACGCAGAAAATTTCACACCTTGCTTTCAAAAACCCACACCCCTCAGTCTGAACCCACACAACTCAGAGAAGAAAACACACCTGAAGACAGTCGGGAGAAATGGGTGAAGAACTTTTCAGACCGGAATCTCACTGAACCTGAAAAGAGGGTTTTAGCCAAAGGTCTCAATTTCGCCATTTCTCCGCAACGGTTGCCCATAGTGGACCTCATCACAGCCACAGAAACCGCCATATGGATTAATAAATTATCACAGACAGAAGCAGAGCAAATCAGGATGAAAGTCTCAGCCACCCTCTCCAGTGCGAAAGTCCCTCCGTCCAACCTTACATTACAAGAAAAGAAGGCCGTTGCTTCTCTGAGCAAAGACCACAACATCACTATATTACCAGCGGATAAGGGAAGGTGCACCGTGGTCCTAAACACAACAGAGTACCACACAAAGATCACTACTCTCCTCAGTGACAACAACACCTACGAAGCTTTAATGTCATGGTCCTGGGTCGGTGACCCAGTGTTTTTGAGTTTCTTGTGTCTCTGAGTTTTGTATTGTGATCTTAGTTCCCTTTGTTCCCCCAGTTTATTCTTTAGTCTAGTGTCTTAGTTTGGCTTTCTTGTATTCTCTTTAGTTCTGAGTATTTAACAGCTGCCCTCTGTGTCTCTTTGTTGTAGTTCTGTGTTTCTTAGTTGCTCTGTCTCCCCTAGTCTAGTTTGCGTCTGTGCTACTTCCTGTTTTACTTTGAAGGTCCATGTCTCTTGTGAGTGTGTTCTACTTTGCTCCCTCGTCTCGTCAGTTCTGATTTCTCCCAGCTGTGCTCCACTTCTGTGTCTCATTCCCCTCGTTACTTCCCAGTGTATTTTAGCCCTGTGTTTCCCTGTGTCAGTGTCGCGTTCTCCCTCATGCTGTGTGGATCTCCCTGTGTCTCTCTGTGAGTTTAGTTTGTGATTTTCCAGTTTAGTTTAGGTTGCTTTTGTATGCTTTTCCCAGCCAGCAAATAAAGCTGTGGTTTTGAGTTCATCCCTTGTGTCTACGAGTTTGCGTTTGGGTCCTCTCCCTACCTGCCTCACAGCCGAAACATGACATTTAAAGCGAGACCCCACAAGCAGCTACAAGAAGAAAGTTATAGCTTGCCTTCAAAACCTTGAAAAGGACAAAACCATTGACCGCATTACATATCACCGCCTTTATCCAGGGGATGCCATACCCTGCATTTATGGACTTCCTAAAATCCACAAGGAAGGGGTCCCACTCAGACCCATAGTCAGTAGCATAAACTCAGCTACTTACAACATTGCGAAACACCTTACTACCATCCTTGCACCTCTCATGGGGAACACCCCACACCACATCAAGAACTCCACCGACTTCACCGACAAGGTCCAGAAACTTACCCTGGATCCAGATGAAACCATGGTGTCCTTTGATGTAGTCTCTCTCTTCACTTGCATACCCACCATGGAGGCAGTGGAGACTGTCAGAAAACGACTACAAGAAGACAGCTCCTTGGAAGACAGGACCAACTTCACACCCGATCAGATCTGCACACTGTTAGACCTCTGCCTTACCACAACATACTTCAAATACAACGAAGGCTTCTACAGACAAAAACATGGCTGTGCCATGGGCTCCCCTGTGTCACCTATTGTAGCCAACCTTTACATGGAGGAAGTGGAAAGGAAGGCTCTTGGCTCT
This sequence comes from Oreochromis niloticus, assembly GCF_001858045.2. NCBI lineage: Eukaryota > Metazoa > Chordata > Actinopteri > Cichliformes > Cichlidae > Oreochromis > Oreochromis niloticus. The sequence goes on along the minus strand of NW_020327671.1, from coordinate 31,378 downwards.
TTCAAAGGAAGAGCACCCAGCCACTGGTACAGATATGTAGATGACACCTGGGTCAAAATCAAGACACAAGAAGTGGAATCCTTCACTGCGCACATTAACGCTGTGGATAAAAACATCAAGTTCACCAGAGAAGACACAAAGGATAACTGTTTGCCTTTCCTGGACTGCGCCGTGCACATTGAAGAGAATGGCAACCTCAACATCGAAGTTTACCGGAAGCCCACACACACGGACCAGTACCTCCTCTTTGACTCCCATCACCCTCTGGAACACAAACTTGGGGTAATCAGGACCCTACACCACCGGGCAGAACATGTTCCCTCTAAGCCTGAAGGGAAAAAGAAGGAACACACACACGTAAAGGAAGCACTCAAAACATGTGGTTATCCTATCTGGGCGTTCATAAAGTCAGCTAAGAGGCACAGAAAAAAAGATCAGACACCAGCGAGGGAGGATAAGAAAGACAGATGCAACAACGTTGTCATCCCCTATGTAGCCGGTGTATCAGAGAAACTCAGGAGAGTTTTCTCCAAGCACGACATCCCAGTGTACTTCAGACCCAGCAACACACTCAGACACAAACTGGTTCACCCGAAAGACAAAACTCCAAAACACAGACTTAACAACGTGGTGTATGCTGTACAGTGCAGCGAGGAATGCCCAGACCTCTACATCGGAGAGACCAAACAGCCACTTCACAAGCGCATGGCACAACATAGAAGAGCCACCTCCACGGGACAAGACTCAGCAGTCCATCTGCATCTTAAGGACAAAGGTCACTCTTTCGAGGATGCCAATGTTCACATTTTGGACAGAGAGGACAGATGGTTTGAAAGAGGAGTGAAAGAGGCCATCTATGTCCACTGTGAGCGACCATCTTTGAACAGAGGTGGTGGTTTACGACACCAACTGTCTGCCATCTATAATCCAGTTTTGAGTTCCCTCCCCAGACGCCTTAACGCCCACTCACATCCTGGGCCATCTGACCTCAGGAATTCACATGACAAGGTGGGGCCAGGTTTCACAATGAGCTCACCCGAAACCCTGGCTGATTAGGTCCCACACCCGCTTTCACACCTTGGCTCATGTGATTAGAGGATCACCAGGGGATCCTTTGTCCCTCTTTGGGGGGATACTCCCACTGGGTTTAAATCTGGGACTCTCGGCCATTTGACCTTAGAATTGAAGAAGCTTCTCGGATGAGAGGTGAAACGTCTTCAAGCAACTCAAAGAAGTCCAGACGCTTTTCTTTGCAAATTCCTTTGACTTTGTTCACATGCATACCTATATAAGAGGTCATATGTTAATGAACCTATGCATATTCATGTAACCACAATAAAAGAGCAGTGTTACGGGAGAGCGGACGAGAGCAACTGGGGTCAAGCGAAGGAACGGCGCCTGTCCAGTTCTCTCCCGTGCACGTGAAACATAAAGAATGTTGCCTACTCGTGTCTTGCTTGCTGTGTAATTACATTACCTTCAACATTCCAGCGAATAGGGTTAAGCTATAAACCTATCACTCAAGGCTTTAAAAACCTGAACTACATGCTGGCCTCAAACTCACTGCTTTATCAGCAAGACTGATCAAGGCTTGATTAAAGTTCATCATGGCTTTTATTTCTTTTCAGGGTTTTACTCCTGCTAAACAATAATCTCACAGATGAAGCAGAAGTCAAACTGCACTGATTGTTTCAGTATGACTGTGAAAAAGCCAAACACACCTGATACAGTCTTTAGCTGATTCCCGGTGTCTGACATTTTATACAAATTAGACTCTGAAATAAAATTAATCACCAAGGTAACAGCTTTCTGCTCCCAGCTAACATCAGAGAAATCCCGGAGATGCTGACGAGCTTTCATGTCTTCATCAACAGAGAGGAACCTGAGCTCAGCACACATGGTAAATGGCCTGTATTTATATAGCGCCTTTCTGGTCCCTAAGGACCCCAAAGCGCTTTACATATCCAGTCATTCACCCATTCACACACACATTCACACACTGGTGATGGCAAGCTACGTTGTAGCCACAGCCACCCTGGGGCGCACTGACAGAGGCGAGGCTGCCGGACACTGGCGCCACCGGGCCCTCTGACCACCACCAGTAGGCAACAGGTGAAGTGTCTTGCCCAAGGACACAACGACTGAGACTGTCCAAGTCGGGTCTCCGGCTGATATCCAGCAGTCTGCGCTGACGCTCGATCTCCTCCTCATACTGGACGATGGTTTTCTGAACCTCGTAGAAGATTTGTTGACAAACAGCAGTCAGCCTCTCCTGTATGAACTCTCTCAGAGACTCAGCTGAACACATGGCTGCTTCAGCTGCGGCGGGCCGATAGAAGCGACAGCGACGCTGTGTTATTGGTGTTTGGTCGACAGGAACAGGAGCGATACTTTACTTTGTGTCTCTGAGCTCAGCCCTGCTTCATCAGACAGCAGTAAAGTCTCGGCACGCGCTGCTCCTCTCCCGCCCTCGCTGATTTGCTGTGGTTTGCTGTGCACAGTCACGTGATGCTATGCATCGTTTCATGTCTTACGGAGTCTGGCAAGGGACATGCCCCTCGCGGGCCTGCGTGATACACAGAACAGCTTTGGATAAAAACACTCGGACATATAAACATAAAGCTTTCATCAACCAGAGGTTAATCTTCCTCTTCACTTTTTAACAGCTGGTTCATCTTTACATAAAGTGGCTCCAGTGTGTTAAACAGGGATGTCATCACGTTCATTCACAGGGAACAGAACCTGAAACCTGGGGTTAGGTTATTCCGTTACTGTAAATTGCCAATAGGTGTGAATGTGAGTGTGAACCTGAGTGTGTGTGTGGCTGTTTGTGTCTGTGTGTTAAACCTGTGACAGACTAGCAACCTGTCCAGGGTGTAACTCTCTCACCCCATGGTAGCTGTGATAGCGCCCCCCCCCCCAAGATAATGGATGGATGAAACCAAACTTATTTCTTCACCAAGCTTCGCTGGCTTCATGTTTATCTTTGAAGAACAGAGCAGCCTCTATTTCTACCTGTTCGTGTTTCTACAGTAGAATCTCCATGGCAACCACTCTTTGCGCTTGTTTGGAACTTTACACTCTGAAATATTGAAAGATTTAAAGGATGAGACAGCTCAGCACAGCATGTTATTAACTTCACACATGAAGTGGTTCAGTCCAGTCATACTTCAGTTTTGCAGCCACCGTCTTCTTTTGAAGACCACAAATTAATTTCACATTTTTATGCACACATCAACATCATTCCACTATTTAACCCCCAAAACAGAAACATGCCACCCACCTTTTTTTAAAGCCATGTGCTTTGTTGCTTGGTATTACGACTGTGCCATCATTGGTATGAATGTTTATTTGATTTTAAAGTCTTATATTACAATATATTTGTTATAGCAAAACAGTTAGCAGAGAGACAATAGCTTGTTGAGGTCAGAGGAGAATGAACAGAGTGCCTCAAGCTGATATGACAGCAACAGTCTGCACAAGAGCATCTCTGAGTGCTCAACACACCAAATCATGAAGCAGATTAACTACAGCAGCAGAAGACCACACCAGGTGTTGCTTCTCTCTGGTCTAAAAGTCTGACAAGAAAACTATTCTGAAGAGTTAAATCACAAAAGAACAAAACAAAATCTAAAAGTTAGACTAACAACTTAACAGATAGAGAACTAAACTGTACAAATACTTCACAAAGTACACCTTAATATGATGAAAAGGAATTTTAAAAATGGAAAAAATAATAAAATTATTATTCAGACTCAGCACAGAGCATCCTGTACCCGAGAAAAGATTTGTAGCCCCTCACATCGATGTAGTGGCACCCATCCTGTTCAGTCTACGTGTACAGTGAAACCTGTAAAATGCTGCCATTCATATGAAAGTGCTCTATTTACAATGTCCACTGGACTTTTTAAAGTGTGGTACTTGCTTTAAATGAAATGATTAAATAAAGCTTTCTTTTATGATTTCTATATACATATTGCTATGTGCTCATTAAAGAGTTGGCACTTCATGTTTTCAGGGTCAAAAGCTTCATTCAGCCCTGTGACTAAATTGAATTATTGTGATTGACATGTACAAGTGCAGAGGATTTTGCCTCATGCTTACACATCATGCCATCAGGATGATGTTTTCTGGCCCAAAGGAGTCCAAACAAAATGCCCCAGACTTAAATAATAAGTAGAGTCAGCAGGCTTAGGATTGCTAGATAATTTTAGTAATCAAGGATCGGTGAGGGAGATGTTTTTTTCCTTCTTTGTTTTATTACAGGAAGAGGAGCAGATACAAAGTGAGGTCAGACGTGAACGAAGAGAGGAGAAGCTCAGGCAGGGAGACAGTAGCACCACCACGTCACTTCAGCAAGAAGAATCATAAAACTGTTGGCCCACTCCAGGGACATCCTTTGTGTGAGATAGACGGCTGATTTCACATCAAGGTCAAGCGTTGTAAACTTGTAATTTCAACTACTGAGGCAACTAAAATCTTTTAAACCATAGACATTCTCCTGTATTTCCATAAGAAAATGACCATGTCATACTGGAAAACATGCAACGCCTCAGTGAAATACATAAAAAAAAACCCTACTTTGTGGAAAATAACTTTTGTTTTTCAAATTGGATTAGATTGCATTATATAGCGCTTTTCAAGGCACCCAAAGCTTTACAAATAACTGTACTGTTTGCTCCCTCGTTCTTTTACAATCTGTCCTTTCTCTCTCTCTCTCCATCCCCCTCACTCAATAATTATAGGCACAGGTTGGAGATCCACAATCAACAACAGCAGTCATGTTAAATCAGTGAATGAGGGTAAAACAGAAAATACAGATTAATAACCTTCTGTGAATTTGACCACGTGTCCTCTCTCACCTGTTTTTCTTTACCTAATACTCTCTTTGCTGTCTTCATCCTGCTTTCTCTCCCTCTCTTTTTCATTTTCACATGCGTGACGGCCTGTTGCATATGTGGAAAAGGGAACAAGTGTGAGGTTTCGTAAAGGTTCAAACTTTGCTTTTTACTTCACTTTTTCGCTCTGTTAACACAACTTTCTTTCATTGTTGTAGTTATAGATGATTGTTTCCCTGATAGAAAGTTGTTTGTTCAGTCAGCCAAATGGTTAATGAGACAAAGGACTCCTGATGGCTTAAGGGATACAAGTGTATGGACTGCAAAAACTGATGCAGAAAATGAGAGGTCAAATTTAATGTTGCACCTGAAGGATAGAAAAAAACAAATATACGGCATCTTATAAGCTGTTTTGTTTTCTTTTTTATCTTTTTTTGAGTAGCTATGAGTAACTTTAAAATCTCATCTTTGAATCTTAGTGGTGCAAGGGATACAAAAAAAGGGTGATGTATTTTGAACGTCTAAAATCTAAATGCATTGACATAGTGTTTGCTCAACAAACTCATAGCAGTGTTGATATTGAAGCTGACTGGAAAGAAGAATGGGATGGGAGTTGGGTTCTGAGTCATAAAACCTCACTGAGTTCAGGAGTAGTGATTCTTTTCTCGAGAAACTTTCCGTCAGTTTCTATTGAAGTAGAAGATATTGTACCTAGGAGGCTGTTAAAGGACATTGTTAGGCATGAAAATAGAAGGTTGACATTATTAAATGTGTATGCTCCAGTGTCTCCAAATGATCTATGTGGGTTTTCTTTTTAGAAAGGTTGGAGAGTATGCTGTTAAGTTGTCCGTCAACAGATTACTTGATTTTAGGAGGCGACTTTAATTATACAGTTAATGATTTAGAAAGCAATCACTTGGAGCCACATATGCATTTAAGGAGCATTATTCTTGACCTAAGATTTGGTCGATGTGTGGTGTTCTAATCATGGAAAACGGCATTTTTCATGAGCTCATGTTTCGAGAATTACATTTCTTTAGCATGATTTTCTCTTATGGTAATCATTTACATTTTTATGCAATTTGTGTCTGGTGGGCTTTTCTGATCATATTATAATAGTAGCAAATGTGTTTATAAATAGACTAAAACCTAAGAGTGCCTACTAGAATTTTAATACAGTTTTATTAAATTATAATTGTTTTTTTCTTTTTTAAAAAGGATTTTCATTATGAAATGTCAGTTTGCTTCTTTGCAGAGATGGCAGGATATTGATAAAATAAACACTCAGCAGTTCTGTAATCAATACACACATAATGTCTCCTGCAGCGCTGTTGGTGATGCACCTTAGGAGAAAACTTTCTGCTGACTTTTCCATTTAAAGCAGTCAAGAACGTTGGTTCGGCTCAGAAAATTTTCTGAGCTCTGCTGAAAATAGAACTCAGAAATTTTTCTTTACATGCCTCTGCACTAGTTTATCTCATGACTTTGACTCACCACCCCCCCCTTCAGGTTGACACATATCCAGCATTGTCCAGGTAAGAAGAATCTTATTGCTGACTATCTTTCCCGTTTGCCGGATATGTGTCAACCTGAAGGGGGGGGTGGTGAGTAATGTTGGGAAGCAATCATGTAATAAGAGTGTTTTGCAGGTTACCTCTGTGGTGGCCATCTTGTTTTCCCAGTAAAAAGGTGGCCTGCCTCAATTGCAGCTCTTTTATAGGCCAGTCTGATTGGAGAAGGCGTGGTCTTTAGGGTATTTAAAGGGAGCAGGAAATAGATTGGGGGCCATTTTGAGAAGTTGCTATCTGTATGTGCATGATATTGGCATGAGATAATAAAGCAATTACTTCAGTCAAGACAAGTGTGAAGCCTAATGTTTCCCTCACCGTGCCTCTCAGCGTAACAGTGGTGTCAGGAGTGGGATTTGGTTACACCTGTGAATGAGGGAGAGAATACGCTGAATGAGGGGTGTAGGACGTGGAAGAAACCGTGGGACAAGGAAAAAACCCCTTGCTGACATGGAGGAAAGAGAAGGTGGACAAACAATTGAGCCAGATCCACCACTTGAAGGAGCAATGGCTGATGAGGATGATTTTGAACCAGTAGTACGGCCTAAGCATACTGCAGTTGGTGTTGTGAGTAAAGAACTTTCTGAACCGGATATCTTTGATGAAATTAGAGAGTTTATGCGGCATTCCAGAAGAACAGAAGCAATACTGTTTGAACAGATTAAACAACTGAGTGACAATATACCAAGGCTGCAACATGATGTACATTCTGAACTTCAGCCTTCTGTCCAGAGTGACATTTCCACAGCAGCTGTTTTCCCAAAGCAAGAGACTGGGCAACTGCCCCCACTATCAGCTCTGCAGCCACCTCACGGAGTCGCTGAGCACCAAGCTGAGCTGCCTCCTCCATCTCAACCACTGCATGCACAGCCTCAAATGCATGTTGTTCAACCTGCTCCAGTGCAGAGAGCAGAAATGCACCATGGTGCTAAGCCAAGAATACCTGACTTCAGGGAAGGTGAGGATCCTGAAAGTTTCTTTGTACGATTCGAACGTATAGCTAAAACGTGGGGATGGCCACAAGTTGAATGGGCAGCTAGAGTGGTCACGTTATTGACTGGAAAAGCCCTTGAAGCTTATGCTGGCATGGATGAAGAACAGTCTGACTCTTATGATGCCATTAAAGCTGCAGTGTTATCCAAGATTAATGTAACAGAGGAGACCTACAGATACCGGTTCCGGAGCACCAGTGTCCCAGTGGGTGAGAGTGTGAGTGAAACCTACAATCGGATAAAGGGACTCTATAAGCGATGGATGCATCCTGACAGTCGCAGCAAAGAAGAGATTGGTGAAACCATTATTTTGGAACAGTTTCTTCGTGTGCTGCAGCCAGATGTCCGCACATGGGTGAAGGAGCACAACCCAAAGACAGGAGGGGAAGCTGGAGATCTGGCTGAACGTTACCTGGCTGCTCATCGTGAACCTTCTAAGTCAAAGATGACTGTGGGGAGACCAAGGTTTGGGGAGGTAAAACCTCCAGGGGTGGCTAGTGTTGAAAGCTTGGACACTAGGGGTGGTAAGAAGCCTATACATTGCAGTCAAAGGTACAACCTCATTTGCTATTACTGTCAGCAGCCTGGTCATAAAGCTTCTTTATGTCCCCTAAGAAAACCAAAGTCAGTAGAGTTGTGTGTAGTTCCCTCTACAGGCCTTGAGGGTGAACTAACTGGTGATGGTTTAGTGCCACATAAGCATGTGGTAGATGTTTCAACAAGATGGCCACCACAGAGGTAACCTGCAAAACACTCTTATTACATGATTGCTTCCCAACAAACTTCTTCACAAACCTTTAACTTCTTCTTTAAGGGCTCCAGAGTTTCCTGAAGTTCCTTCTTGTGTTGTTCTGCAGCTTCATCGATGGGTCTGAATCTGTGCTTGGTGTGTTTTTCTGAGTCTCTGCAGACGAGACACACTGGCTGCTGATGGTCCAGACAGAAGAGTTTGAGTTTCTCAGAGTGCAGACTGCAGAGAGCCTCTGAAGCTCTCTGATCTCTCTCCTGTAAGAACGACTCACACAGGTTCTTTAAAGCCAGATTAAAAGGTGGATCAAACACTGATATTTTATTACAAACTGGACATTCGTGTGTTGGTCTCTCTCTCCACCATCTCTTCAGACAGTCTGTACAGAAGCTGTGGCTACATGACAGAAGAACAGGATCTCTGAAGACCTCCTGACAGACCGGACAGCAGAGATCCTCCTCTGATCTAGAAGCCATTGAGTCTGTGAGTGAATCTGATAACAGCAGACAGGAAGTACAGTCAGTCCTGGCTCCCCTCCCTCCTCTACGATCTTCACTGAAACTTACTTTGAGTCATATTTTTGCTCAAACTCACATTCAGTGTGTGGAGCGTCAGCAGCTTGAAGCAGCAGTGTTGGAGTTTTCCACTTTTCTCTCCTGTACCTGGACTCACTCAGAGGAAGCTGCTAGTTTGGTCTGAGCTCAGTCTGATTGTCTGTGCGACTCTCTTCACTGAGGAAGAAGAACATCCTGTTTTCTGATTTGTGGCATGTAAGTGACGTGAGGGATTGAGCTTCTTTCCACTTCCTGTTATAAATGTGTGAGTATGACAGCAAAGTGCAGATGTTCCCTGCAAGTCAGGAAACAAAACTGTTTTTGAATCTTATAAAATAAAGTGCGACTCAGGGGCCATTCTAGGATCAGAGCTTTGGGGGTGCTGAGCACCCAGAGAGCTGCCCATCCAGGCAAGGTAAACTTTACTCATCACGATGAGACTTCTTCCCCGTCTCTGTCAGTCCTAGGGCTGTCACAAACGATTATTTTGATAGTCGACTAGTCACCGATTATTTTTGCGATTAGTCGACTAATCAGACCATGCATCGATTGGACGTAAAACGTACAGCTTATTGCACCAGCATGCATCTGCTCTTATATAACTATCATTAGCTTACAGCTTTAAGTGTTTAAGGTATGTGCTAACTAAAAATAAAGACAAGATGATAGTTTATTAAATTTTAATCAAAACTGCAGATTGTTTCGCTGAAGTTTAATAAACTCCTTGCTATCTAAAATATAACGGGACACCGGAGTATATTCTCGAGCATCTCACACTTCTGATAATCAGTTGTCTGCTTGACGTTTATTCAGCTGTGTAAAAACTATAACTTTAATCTCAGCCAAACCGATTTACTCAGGAACAAATAAAATACTAAAAAAAAGCCAAACAATAACATTTTTAAGTTATCTCATATATGTTTAACCTGGGTAGCGAAAGACGGCGGTGGGTTTGAAAACGATTTGCCGGGAGTCCGATGTTCTTACGGGCTCTAGTGAGCCTTGCCCTCGGCTAGCTATCGAGCTAGTGGGTAACAGACATCTCCGAAAACGTCGGAGCGCTTTTGAAAATATGTGGTGTCTTGATAAACTGAGCATATATTTGAGGTTTACAAAGTTACATTCTCGCCTGAAAATATGTTAAACGTTTATTTTGTGACCCAGAAAGATTAATAAGAGTAATATTAAAACTAACTAGCTGCCGCCATTGTTGGAAACTGAGCTGGGCTGCGCTATGAATTCTGGGACAGAGCTACTTCTTCTTCTTCGGGGTTTAACGGCAGCTGGCATCCTTGTACATGCAGTGCTGCCATCTTCTGTTTCAGTCCATTATTACACTCTTAAATCCTACTACTTATTCCTGCGTCTTTTGTGATCTTACAAAGCTTCAAACGACGCGTCGACTATTAAATCAGTCGTCGACGATCAAAATCGTCGACGTAATCGTGACTAGTCGACTAATCGTGGCAGCCCTAGTCAGTCCCTGCATCCTTAAATGTCTCCAGTTGTCCCGAGTTCCCTCTGTCTCCTTGGTGCATTTAAGCCCCTGTTCCTCCCTGTCCTCATCGTTTGTTGTCTTCATCTCCGTTATCAGTCATCATAATTTTACCTTCTCTGTGCAAGTCTGCAAATTTCTTTATTAAATCATAAGATTCTTAAATTCATCAAGTCTCTCTGTGCCTGGGTCCTCGTCACATAACATGACATCACTGTTTTGTACATTTTAACACAATTTAATCCCCATATTTGTCAAAGTAAAGCAAAACACTTTATTGAAAAGTTTGTAACAAAACCATCAAATCTGATAAAGGTTATTTAAATGCTGCTAAAGTCGACTACTGCCAAAGAAGAATGGATTGGAATGTAAAACAAAAAATACATATCCTAACCTTAATTTCTGGGGAAGAATAATGAATGATGCTCATAGTGAGTAAAAAGTAAACAGTGCATTTTTTGGACAGAGATTCACTTTTAAAGTGTATGTGTAATATAATACAGATACATAAAAACTACACTCCAAAAATAGAAGAGTCCTTGAAATGTACAAAATATTATTAAAAAAAATTGAAAAATTGAGACACCTTGGCCTGTGGTACAATGTATACAATGTATGAAAAGATCTTTACTGCAGATACTACTATGGCTCTGCAGATTTTTTCTTTTCTTTTATCCTATGTGCCTCACCTTGAGGTTGGTAAATCTGTCTATCACATTTTGGTGGTCAAGTCTCTCAAGCAACTCTTTCTCAGCTGACATCACAGCCAGTTGCTGGAGTCTGCTTTGACCCATGGTACTTCTCAGCCAGGTATGGAGCTGAGTCAAGACACTAAAAGACATTTCACAGCTACAGCTGCTAACTGGGTTTGTTAGGGCAACCTGAATAACAGTTTTCAGTGTGGAGAAGATCTGATTATCCAGAAGATTGTACAATGTTAACATATCTGGAATGGCACCAGCCTCACTCTTGAGCTTCAAAAAGTTTTTGGCAACCATGACTCTCTCTAAATGAAGTCCAATATGGTAATGCAGTGCCAGGGCTGACAACCCAGTTTGTTTTGCAGATTCTGTATAGCAGCTTTAATATAGGGACAACACAACTTCCAGATTGTATGAGTAAAATTAGATTTTTTTTTTCTTTGCCAGTTTAACGGTTTCTGTTTTGCCTGTTAGTATTCCCTGTCTGTTTTCTTACCTGGTTCTTCCTGACCTTGTACTTTCTCCTCATGTTCCCCTCTTTCCTCTCTCCCTCTTTGGACTGACAATCATACACAAATAGATTGTATTCAATTAGATTAAAAAAAATACTATTAAGATCACTAATAAAAAAATCCTCTCTCAGTGTACTTTCAACCAAAAGGCAAATAACCAAACCACATGTACATCCAATAAAGGATATAAATATTGAAACACTGATCCAACATTATCCTTTATTGGTGGATCATTTGATCTTACACTTTTATCTGAATGTGGCTCCTTTTTTTTTGAAAAAACTTCCTCATATCAATTATGAACCTGGCTGTCTCTCTGTAAACACAGACACACACACGGATGGTAGGGTAGCAAACATAGTCGGGAAACACGTTTTCAACCCAGCAGGTTACCTGGGTGCAATGTTTTTCAGCTAAAAAGAAACATGGCCCGACTCCTACCGAACTATATAAAGAGTAACTGAAGGTTAAATGCAGCTAATATGTCCTGTTTTAAATTAGGCACTTACACCTCCGCTCTGCTGCATCTCAGCCGCCATCGCTCTGGCAGCAACGGAGCTAGAGCCAGAGTAGGGGAGAACCGAGCTGGAACAAACCATTTTGGGAGGGGGGAGGGGTTATCTATACTTTTGTTGTTAAAATGTTCCATCTCAAATACGTACTGTATGCTTTTTATATTTTTAGTAGTGTGTCCCACAAACAGCAAATATTGTCAAAAAAAGTAAGAAATCTTTGGGGGTGCTTTTATTCATTTTTGGGGGTGCTGAAGCACCCCCCAGAATGGGCTAAAATCGCCCCTGGTGTGACTTAGCTGTTTGGCAGTTTTTATTTTAGATGGTTCTGGTTATTTGTCAGGTTCCCCAGCAGTTGGAATGTAGTGCTGTCACACAAATACAGGTGATTTTAAAGTGGATTTAATTTGTTGCAGACAAAAACAGATGCAGATCTGTTTTTGGCTCCTCTCACTGAAGTGCTAGCAGTTATTGTAACAGCAACTACGTTTCCATCATACCAGCACCAACATCACATTCTGTCTGACACAAACAACGGCTCAAGATGGAGTTTAACCTTTGAGTTTAAGTCCTCCTCTTTATTCCCTGAATTTGACTTTCATTAATTCATAGACGATTTTAGTCAGAAATGTTGTTTATACCATTAAATATTAAAAAAGTCCCTCTCTGAATCGCTACCATATCATGGTGGAGAGGTTTGTGTGTCCCAGGTATCCAAGGGGATATTTTGTCCATGGGCTGGAGTTGCCCCTGGTGAGAGGCGGCGAGTTGGGGTGGGTATTCTAGTATCCCCCACCTTGCTGCCTGTATATTGGGGTTTCTCCCAGTGGAGGGGAGGATTTGTTGCCTGCTCCTTCTGGTCGGGTGGGTTCTGACTGTCGTCTGCACTTATGCGCCGAGTAGTGGTTCAGAGTACCCAGCTTTCTTGGAGTCCCTAGGTGGAGTGCTGAAGGGCGCTCTGCCGGGGGACTCTTTTGTCCTACTGGGAGACTTCAGTGCTCATGTGGGCAACGGCAGTAGGATCCGGAGAGGCATTATTGGGAGGAATTGCCTCCCATATCTGAATTCGAGCTGTGTTTTGCTGTTGGACTACTGTACAAACCACAGATTGGCCATAACAAACATAAGAGTGTCCATAAGGACACTCTATTTTCTGGACACTCGTGTAAAGAGTGGTTTCCCTTCATCGGCTTCCTGTTAAATCCAGAATTGAATTCAAAATCCTGCTCCTCACATACAAGGTCTTAAATAATCAGGCCCCATTTTATCTTAATGACCTTGTAGAACCATATCACCCTATTAGAGCACTTCACTCTCGCACTGCAGGCCTACTTGTTGTTCCTAGAGTATTTAAAAGTAGAATGGGAGGGAGAGCCTTCAGTTTTCAGGCCCCTCTTCTGTGGAACCAGCTTCCAGTTTGGATTCGGGAGACAGACACTATCTCTACTTTTAAGATTAGGCTTAAAACTTTCCTTTTTGCTAAAGCATATAGTTAGGGCTGGACCAGGTGACCCTGAATCCTCCCTTAGTTATGCTGCAATAGGCGTAGACTGCCGGGGATTCCCATGATGCATTGAGTTTTTCCTTTCCAGTCACCTTTCTCACTCACTATGTGTTAATAGACCTCTCTGCATCGAATCATATCTGTTATTAACCTCTATCTCTCTTCCACAGCATGTCTTTATCCTGTTTTCCTTCTCTCACCCCAACCGGTCGCAACAGATGGCCGCCCCTCCCTGAGCCTGGTTCTGCCAGAGGTTTCTTCCTGTTAAAAGGGAGTTTTTCCTTCCCACTGTCGCCAAACTGCTTACTCATAGGTGGTCATATGATTGTTGGGCTTTTCTCTGTACCTATGAAGTGCCTTGAGGCAACATTTTTTGTGATTTGGCGCTATATAAATAAAATTGAATTGAATTGAATTGAAATTGAATTGTACTGCTGCATACTGTGACATTTACAGTTGCTTAGTTAATTAAGTGACTTAATTACTCACTTTTATTTACTAATTGAATTACTAAATGAAGGTGGAATTGTGCATTCTGCAGTTTTTAATAGTGTGTTATTAGTTTTTAAAGAAACAATATGCATTTTATACTATATTGTAAAAAGTATAAGGTAAGTTGAATTTAAAATATAATTAATGAAGTGTTGACTTTTTTCATCAATTCTTGTAGATACACAGAGTCGAGACCGAGCCTGATGATCATACTGAATCAGATGACAGCGGCAGGAATCTCCAAGTTCAACTGCAGATTTCAGATGCAATTATATTAATGCAGATTAATATAAACTCTTCAAGGGTTAAAATCTGCACACACATCATTCTGCATAGTGAAGGTCAGACAATTTGTGCATTGATCTTGAAAAGTAAGACTCATTAATTAATAGTAATATAATTAGACAAATGTTGAAACTTTATATTTCGAGACATTTTGTCAACAACAAAAAAAACCAAGATGTGCAGGCACTGATAACTGAATCTAAAGACCTTCATTTTTGTCAAGATTTGCCTGATTTAACTGTTGTTACCCTTGCTTATAGCTCACCCTAATATGTATAAAAATGTGAAAAGTTTTTGATGTGTGTTAGAATGATTGTTTAATTGGCAAGGTTTGAAAAAACAATTTTCAGAAGCCTCAAATCTTATCTGTTATTATTCCACGAATGATTCAAATAAAGTTCACCTCCATTTCAACATTGAATACGACTGTGGACATAAGAGCTAAAAGGTGCTGTCCACGCATGTGTCCGCTAAGCCCCAGAAGGGTATAACCTGGGTCAAATGTGTTATTGTGTCTGACACACCTACAATATGAGGACTCGCAGAGTGACGTCACTGAAAGTGTGTTAAAAGTGTGTTAAGTTCCAAAACTGGCCAGTAGGCGGTGAAACTGAAAGTGAGCAAAAACGCTAAACACACGTAAACACACTTTTTCATAAAATTGTGATGTTTCAGGACATTTGAGATTTTTGGTTTGGGAGCATGTTGGGGGCCTCTAGAACACTTTAGAAGGCTCAGAAAAATGAGGACTTCAAAAATGTCCTCATTTTTCCGAGCGTCCTCATATTGTGAGTGTGTTATCATAAAATTGTCCTAAGATGTCATGAAAACAAGTACAAACACACACACATACAGCTGCGGAGATCTACTATGGCCAGTCTAACTCGCCTCTTTTCTCAACGCAGCTGCTATTAAACAACACAAAATGATTCACTCACCTGTGAGACGGGTCACAACATATGGGACTCTTAAAGTCCTTTTAATCTAAGCAGTCACAGCGAGTTTTACACTTTATGGCCAGAAAACATCAACCTGTGCTTCTTAGCAAATGTCTCTTGCTCTGTGCTACTCTAGGATGGTTTGAGGGTCCTCAGTTCTCAGGTTACCAGCTTCGGCCCCCAGACTCTCCTGGTCCGCTGCTGCGTCCAGCCATTGGTGGGGGAACCAACCATCAACCTGTTAGACATCAACCTGCAGTTGTTAACAAAAGTCTCTCGCTCTAGCGCCCAAACACTGGAAGAATTTCGCATGAGTGTTGTTCAACTTAGCGAACAGATAATTTATAATTCATCCAATATGCACACTTTGATGTAACAGGTGGTGCTTACCTTTTAATCCTCTGCTCGCCTTGTTTCACGACCCCACGATTGGGACGAATTTGTCTCACACGCAGTTTTGGATCCCAGGTTTCGGCACCAAATATCAAATCTGCTTCTTTTATCCTCAGACTTGTCAGAGAAGACACAAACTCAGTGTATTCAAAATCTGTTCCATCACTTTATTCAACAAAAACTTTTTGTAAAGGAGATATGCACAGCGTGAAGCCTCCTGCAAAATCTGAAGCATTACCTACAAGATGCTTGATTTAAACACCCCCACTCCTCACTAGGGATGGGTATCGTTTAGGTTTTATCCGATACCAGTACCAAACCGGTACTTTTGAAATGGTGCCGGTGCTTAAACGGTGCTCAAACCAGTGCTTAAAGAATGGAGAACACAAAATTGGTCCAAAAACCTCATGTTTAGCTGTTTTTTTTGTAAAAAGATAGCAATGTTAGTCTTTTCTGCAGCTATAGGGCATATATGGTATCACTCTTGGCTGGAAGCAGTGCTTAAACAATGGAAAAAACACAAACTTTGTCCAAAAACCTCTCATGTTTAGCTGTTTTCCACTTTTTGTTTGGTCATTTTAGCCTTTTTGGCCAGGGTGAAGGGAGCATCTGCCATCAAACAAGAAGACAGCTGCATGTAACTACAATGATGTTTGCTAGTTCACCTTACATGCATTAATGTAATAACGTGGTTAGTAGGGATGGGTATTGATAAGATTTTAACGATTCCGATTCCATTTTTGATTTTGTTTAACGATTCAATTTTTTATCGATTCTCTTATCGATTCTTGTTTTTAAAAAGGAGAACACTAAGGTCGATTAGCTTAGAACTGTTTTATATCTTCTCTTTCAACAAGATAGAA
Organism: Oreochromis niloticus; assembly: GCF_001858045.2. Lineage (NCBI taxonomy): Eukaryota > Metazoa > Chordata > Actinopteri > Cichliformes > Cichlidae > Oreochromis > Oreochromis niloticus. The sequence goes on along the minus strand of NW_020327671.1, from coordinate 14,983 downwards.
ATTTAGGAGTAACATGGCCTTACAAACCCAACAGTGAGATCTTAAGAGATACACAGCCTACGGCTCTTCAATGGGGTGTCACAGGGTCCCTGGGGAAAATTGTAAACGTAAAATAATAAAATAAATATTCTTCTGTAGCAATAACAAAGTATAACATAAATTATTCTGTAGCAATTACACAAGAATATCCAGTAATGTCCCTGCCTACAATTAAACACATTCACTTACCATCTGCTGTGGCAAATGGCTGCAAGGTTTTGACCACAAACTAGTCACTGCTCGGTGACATTCGGGCCTGAAAAGAGACGCTACCGGTAGACTGCAGCGACAACTGCCAGCGAGCGCCAGCCAGACTCTGTCTGTCTGTCTCATCATGGTCACCTAAATGCACAATGGCAGGTTTTGTAATAAAGCAGATTGCGCTAACATAATATGCACTGTTAGTTGATTATTTACCTGCCGCATTAACGGGAGATGACGTGCAAACGTTACCGCTGCTGCTGCTGGGTTGAGATTCACGAGTCCGGAGCGGAATTAAAGACATTCATTTAAGTTCATCGCGTGTTTTGTGAGCAAATGCTTTTGCATATTCGTAGTGTTTCCTCCCTTAATGAAATATCTACTTTGCAAGTATTGCAAGTTGCCCTGTTGTCATCCGTTCTCGTAAAGTATAAACAAACTTTTAAGCGTTTGAGCCGCTTAGGCGCCGTGTTTCCTGCCAGGTACGCTCCGACGCTCCGCAACGTGGTGACGTCATTCGGGGCGACTGGAATCGATAAGGGAATCGTTTGCAAAAATGTCAAACGATTCCAAGGAATTGAAACAGTGGGAACCGGTTTTCAACAAGAACCGGTTTTCGATACCCATCCCTAGTGGTTAGCGTACTCAACGTAAATTACACACGAACAACATTAAGCTACTCACGCAGAGGAGAACGGCTGCTGCTGCCATCATCATCCGTCATCATTTCTGCTACACTGGCAGGGCTAGGAGCCAGGACTCTCCTCTTCGGGTTTTTGGGGGATGTTGCTAACTCCGGGTCCGATAACAGGCACCACACCCGCAGTAGATGTACTCAGTGTGAGGTCTCGCAGCAAGCTATAAAACACGGCGCATTTCTCGGCTTTTAAAAAAAACGCTATGCGTCGCCAGGTGTTTCATCACATTTGAGGTGTTACCTCCTTTGACAGTATCACAGTATCAGCTTAAAGCACTTGTTGCAGGCTGCTGAGTTTGCATCTTTTGCTGTGAAGTACAGCCAGACTTTTGACCGCTTCGCCTTGGGCATTTTTAATCTGTAGCTCTGCTCTAAAAGAACGTACGTACCTGGACCCGCCTACTATCCTCAGAAACGTAAAATGATTTGCTAGAATCTTTTTTTTTTTTTTTTTTTTTTTTTTTTTTTTTTTTTTTAACCTGTCCCGTTTGGTTCTTTTGCCATCAGAATTATTGTCTAAAGGCGAAGAAAGATGCCCAACGGATTTACTTTACCAAATGGACCATCCCACCCTTGCCGTAATGGTCCATTTGATTCACCTTTTATTGTTTATTTTATTTTCACTTGCTGAATACGGGACAGACTTGACTGGTGGAAAGAAGGGGGAGAAAGAAAGAGGGGGGAAAAAAAAAAAAAAAAACCTGAGAAGAGGGACGGGGAAAAAGGGCAAAAAACAAAAACCAACAGAATAAGCAGACAAAAAATACATATATCGATCACCTGGATCACCTGTTGAGAAAGAAAAAAGAAAGCAAGCAGAAGAAAACGAGAGTAATAAACAAGATCACAATGATATATGGGAATATGACAGTAAATACTAAATATTAAACATTATTGTGCAGCACGTGAGATCGACAGCGCAGTGTGTGCTTTGAGGTAGGAGCCAAAAAGGGTGTAGTTTGTGTGTGATCACCTGTGTGTGCACCTGTGAGCATGAACGCGCTTGTTTTTAAAAGGTTCCTTCATGTAATGATCTGCTAGAGGGTGTGGGGGGCCACTGCCCCGACCTCCAGGGCATGAAGCAGGTATGGAGGAGATCGAAACTCCAGACATCCAGAGGCCCCCAGAACACAAGAGACCAAGGAAGACCAACAGAGGGGCAGCCGTGCCACTATCCCAGAAGAGCTGAGGAGAGTCCCAGATGAGGGGTCACTCAGCAGCCGCGGAGCAGAAGCCGGGGGGGGCTGCAGTGACGTGCCCGTGAGCTCCGCCGGCAGCCAGCTGTGCCTGAGTGACCGAGCCCCGGGCCGAGAGGCCAAGGGCACCCCATCCCCGAAGTGGCCCGAGCGAGCCCCAGGCTCCATGCCCCGATAAGCAGCCGCCAAGGAGTGAGCCGGTGGGTACCTGGGCGCCCACCCCCGGACACAAAGAACCACCAACGCACCGATGTCTGAGGGCGTCTGCCACCGGCAGGGGAAGTGGTGGGGGGAGATGGGCCTCCAAACCTTGGAGGGCCTGAGATGTCCCCAGAGAGGTGGCATCTGATACCCAACCTGACATATAGACACAGACAAACAGGCACACACAGATACAAACATCTATTCCCACCCTCATGCTCTCATATACAATTACTCAACACTCACCCAACGTGGAGACAGACATGAAGAGACGCTGTACACACAATCACACTCCCCAAGCGTACTCTAAGCCCCGGGTCTAGGTACCCTTGCCCCTGGAGGGGGAAACTGCGCCCAGACCCAGGTGGTGTTACCCTTTTCCCTGCGGTGGGGAGAAGCAGACCGCCCCGACTCCGCAGCAGCAGGGAGGCCCCACATTCCAGACCCCAGTCGGACGGCCAGCTCCTCCTCCTAGCCCCCCCGCTCCAGCAGGCCGCAGAGAACGGGGGTGTAGGAAGACTCCAAACCTCCCTCCACCCGCTCATATGTAGTGTTGATGCATGTGTGTTCTAAGGTGCATTTAAAACCCAGGAGGGCATGGAGCTACCTGCCAGAGCAGCAGGTAAGCGTATAGCCCCTCCTGCTAGCCCTCAATGTCTACGTGTATTTAAAATTGAGAGGTGGGCAACGACGCCAGGGGTGAAGTGTACACCCTGATGGTAATTTGGCATCCGTGTAGCGTGCCCACCCCCAAGATCCTATATGTATGTGTAATGAAAGTGTGAGTAATGTGAATGTCTAAGTTGTGGGATAAAATTGAGGCAGAGGCAGCCAGAAGGGGACAGAGGGGGGGGATGTCTCCTCTGCACCCTGGTGACACACCCCTACCCCAAGGCCCTGCATGTGTGGGTGATTGTGGTGGAGCGGGAAGAGGGAGGCAGCTGGAGATGGAGAGGGAAGGAAGGGAGGGGCAAGTGACCCCTCCCTGGGGCCAGCTCCCCCGCTGACCCCAGTAGGCACCCCCATACTCTGCAACCCGCCAGGGTAAGGGGGGCCCAGGCCCATCCAGACCGGGGCCCAGTGCAGCAACGCCGCCCGGCCCCACAGAGCCCGGGACAGTCCACCTGACCCCACCACAGAGAAAACTGCACCCACCCCATCATCCACTCATCTTCCAGACTACACAAGACAATAGACGCCCAGGCTGAGATCTTCCTCCACCTCTCCTGTATCTCCCCCTCCTGCAGAGAGAGTTCCTGAAGAGAGGAAATCTCCTGCAGGATTTGACAACCTCCCCCACCAGTTGAAGAGCCCCCCAGGTGGTTCGATGCACAAGCGGCACCCTGCGCCAGGACTGGGCCCCCATACACCCACCCGCCCACAACCCCGGCAACACACCAACCAGGACCCAAGCCCCTGAGGCTTGGCCAGGGCCCCAGCCCAGAGACGGAGTGCCCCCAGAACCTCACGCCCATCCCGGACCCACCCAGGGGCAGCCAGGCTACCAGGTCAGTAACCCACGTCCGTCAGCACAGACACCCCCCCTTGCCCTGCTGCACGCAGCCACGAGGAAACCGTCACCTAAGAGCCAACAGAGCCCCTAATGGCCATGACCGCTACCCCGGGTTGAGCCCCCCAAGGAAGATGCTCCCGGGGAACCCCCCGATGCCCTAAGCCTATCCCTACCCCCACACCAATCACAACAGTGAAGGTGGGACCAAACTAAGACCCCCCACCCCCACTAGGTGATGGAGCTGATCAAAGGAGCCCAGAGAAATTGATCTGATGTGGTGGCAGAGGCTGTATCAAGACTAATGTAATCTAATAGATAATTTCTATATTGGTTAGAATTAAGATTATTTTTATTTTTCCAGTTCATGAGGACTGTTTTCTTGGCTATGCATAGGGCAGTGAAAACCATATGGGCTATATTCTTTTCCGTAGTGACATTATCTAAGCTGCCCAACAAACATACTAAAGGGGAAGTTGGAATGTTACATTTCAGACACTTTGATAAGTCTTCACATATCTCGCGCCAAAACTTCTGAACTGGTGGACAGAACCAAAGTGCGTGGATATAATTGTCCGGTGAATTGGTTTGGCAGTGTGAGCAGTTGTTGGTAGACGTAAAGCCCATCTTGAACATCCGATGACCTGTATAGTGCACTCTATGTAGTATTTTGTATTGAATTAATTGAAGACTGGGATTTCTAATTAGATGAAAGGTTTTTAAGCAAATCTGAGACCAGAAGTTTTGGTCAAAGTTAACTGATAAATCCGCTTCCCATTTTGCAATAGGAAGTGATATTGATTCATCTGTTTTAGAAAGCATTCTGTATATTTTGGATAGTAATTTGGGGGTTTTAAGAGTAAGAAATTGAACCACACTTGGTGGCGTTTGTAGTTCAACTTGACCCGGTTTAAATCTCTTTTTTATTATGGATTTAATTTGCTGATATTCTAAAAATCTTTTCTTGTTGATCCCATATTGTGTAACTAGTCTGTCAAATGAAATAAATTCTGTTCCTTCTAGTATATGTTCTAAATATTTGATTCCTTTACTACTCCAATCTGAAAAGTTTATCATATTATTGTTTTGTAATATGTCAGGGTTGTTCCAGATAGGTGTACGTTTGCATGGGATTAATGAAGACTCTGTCAACTTCAGAAACTCCCACCACGCTGTCAGAGAAGAGCTGATGTTGATGCTTTTGAAGCATTCATGTCGTTGGATGTTTGAGCTGATAAATGGTAGATCTGAAATCTCTAGATTATTGCAAAGTGCTTGTTCTACATCTAGCCAAGGTTCATCTAAGAGGGTATGTTTTTGCCATCCTGAGATAAACTGAAGCCTGTTGGCTAAGAAGTAGTGCTGAAAGTTAGGTAGTTCTAATCCTCCTTTATCCTTGGTCTTTTGTAGTGTTTTTAAGCTTATACGTGGGGGCTTATTTTTCCAAAGGAATTTGGACATATAGGAATCTAGAGATCTGAACCAATCTTGCGGCGGTTTAGTTGGGATCATTGAGAATAAATAATTTATTTTTGGTAATACCATCATTTTTATAGCGGCAACCCTTCCCATGAGTGATATGGGTAGATACTATCCTCAGAAACGTAAAATGATTGGCTAGAATCTAAAGTGTATCACTGCTCAGGAAAAAAAAGCACCGAAAGAAAGCACCGAAATGTGCGCTGCTTTTCGGTCTGGTTACTACCATTTATGTCAGAACCGGTGCCATCATGGCACCGGATACCAGTACCCATCCCTACTCCTCACGTCTGGCTTTCCCGACCCGAAAGTCGTCTCCTGTTGTTATCACCTACCAACACAAATATGAGCTACATTCTCTGAACAGTCTGCACTAAAAATCCTGTTTGTTCCAGTTTCATGTCGCCAAGCAGTCCAATGACCTAAAGCACAGTGTATAAACCCTCAACGCTGGCCTTTATATTACCCATTAATATTAATTTAGTATATACTTTAATACATACTTTAATATATCCTTAGCAAATAGGCACTTGGATTATATTTTATAACACCATAGTGAATACTTCAAAGAGCTTCTTCACTTTTATAATGACCTAGTGAAAGAGGCAAAATCCTCTTATTTCATTAATATCATACATTGTCAAAAGTATTGTTTCTCCTCCACCTCAGCTGTGTTACTCTGATGATGAGTGCAACACATTTCTCAAACCATTTTTACACAAGGTGATTGACTTGAGATGCCAAATCTCCTGAAGCAGCTCCCCTTATGGAGGTGATGATCCTCAGTGTCCTGGGTCATTTACTTTTTATGGAATTACATTTTCTGCTCTCTGGTTCTGGTGGCTGTAGCTCAAGAGGTGGAGCAGGTCATCTACTGACGGGAAGGTTGCTGGTTTGATCCCTGGCCTCCCCTACTCTGCACGGGCAAGAATTTAATCCTGATTTGCTCCAACTTGTGTGTATGTGACATGTTGTATTAAGTGCTCTGAGTTCTCTGTGAGAGTAGAAAAGTGCTCTATAAGTATCAGTGCATTTACAGTAATGGGTCAAATGAAACCCGCATAATGCTCCTTATATATATTATCTCCTTCTGTCCTGTCTGGGATTCTCACCAGTGTTGCTCCTTTATTGCTGTCTATCATTAACATTTCACTGAGGCAGGTTGTGCTCCATCCTATTTTAAACATGCTGAGTTCACTCCTCTGTTGAAACACTGGAATCTTGATGCCAGCTCTACTGGTGATTATCAGCCTATTTCAAAATTGCCATTTGATAGAAAATGAGTTCAGGTCTTTACTATGCAAATGACAGATTTGTGACCCTTTTCACTCTGGCTTTCAAAAGCAGCATCCATTGAGACTGCTCTCTTGAAGGTCTGTAATGATCTTTTAATGGTTTCTAATGCAGGGATTTTTATCGGTAATCATTTTCTGTAATATTGACCATAAAATCCTACTTAATAGACTTCAGGTTTTGGCTGGTGTGGAATTACAGGGATTATTTTACATAACCATCATCTTATCATTGCATTAATTATCATTTCATCGAAGTGTTTATTGAAGTTGCTGGCATTATGTTATAATTGATATTATAGGGGTTATCCTAATCAAATATTAACATGTTTATTACAGGTGCAGTTATAACTACTTTAAAATGATTGAGTTAAATATATATGTATCATAACTCGTAGGCTGAGTATATGGGTACAGTAAAAAGTAGCTGAGCAAAGGCCTGAATGTATTCAGCTTCTTGTTGCATTTGAGTTTGCCTAGTTACAGGTGACGGAAGGATGTCCAGCCCATGGTGACCTCAAAGGCCTTAGATCATCACCATATTCTTAAGAGTATGCCACAAGGAGGAACCTCTATGTTGCAGTTAATTCTTAAAATACATGAATGTTCTGTACATGCAAATTATGTGCTTGTAAACGCAAGAAGGGGCGTTACAATACCCTGATGTTATAAAAGCAATCTAGAGTGTAATTTGGGTAGAGATGTACAACTGTTTTGCAGTTTGCACCTCTCCACGCTGCGTGCATTCATTAAAATCAATTGTTTGAACCACCTCTTCTGGACCATCATTGTTTTACTCTCATCCTCAATTTCGGACCCGTAACATTTGGTGCATTTGGCCGAGGTTGAGGGAGAAAAGTTGGAGAATGAGACTGAGAGGGTCCAAGGTGCTCAAACAGGCAGACACGAGTCAGTGGTCGAAGTGAGTGGACATAAGCCGGCTTATTCAAAGGTAAGGCACTACCTGTTGAATTATTTCCAAACAGTGCTGAATTGGTTCTGACAAAATTGAAAGTCTACTCACTGAAAATTACTGGTAAAGGTCTGTTTTGGTTTTGGTGAAAATCTCATGAGAAGTTGAAGTTGAAGTAATGATAAGAAAAAGAGTAAAAGTGAGTTAGAGTCTCACTAAAGGTACCGGGTTAAAGTCCCAAAGGAATAAGAATAAAGAGGATTTAGGATAAAGAGAATTTAGAATAATAGGTAATTGGTGAAGTTTGTGACATTAAAGTCTCAATTGAATATAAAGCCGGGCTTGGACACCGATATGGTGGGTTTGTGATTTTGGGGTGTCTTCAAAAAATTAAATTGTATAGAACGGGACTCTGGGAGTCTAACAAGTGCATTTGTCGGAAGGTGACGCTTCCAATTTGTCGGTGACGATCGACATCTTCCTCGGGGAGGGATAGTTCACTTGGCAAGTGTGGAGAACTACGACACTCCAAAATAGCCACTGACTGGGTCAGTTTGCCGTCCGGGGCGGTGGTTTGCACTTTTTTGGTCAGTAGAAACCGGGTTTCGGGCGTGTAACTTTTAACTTAAAACTTCGGGGAAGCCTGGGATGTGAAATGTCCCCAAAACAGAGCTTTTCGGCAGGGGTTGAGTTGGTTGACGCTTTTAAATTGTGTAGGGTTTTAGATATTTGACCACGGTCCGGGGCCGAGACTGGTTAAATTGATCACAAAAAACTCAGGGAGTTTGTCCCTTGGAGGGTTAATTTAAAAATTGTCTAAATTGTGTAGGTTTTGGAATGAGAAGCCTAAAATCTGGGCAGTTGTAATCATAGGACGTCTGTGTAAATATATTAAGAGACTTGTCTGAGTCTGTGAGTCAGGCTGGTATTATTTTTAGACTGTGTGTGTGTGTGTGAGAATGCAAATAAGGCAGCTGAGAGGTCAATAGAGTATGAGGAAGTTAATAGGGACTGCTAGACATTGCTGGTGCATGTACTTAAGATGCTGGTTTTGTTTATTACAATATGTAAGTAAAGTTTTATTTCTTGCCATGACTGTATGACTTTTTGAGGGGCTTTGAGATAGGATACATAAACTGTTGATACTTAAGACCGTTACCTGGGTTCTGAGAACTGAAATTGAATTTGAGATAATTTAATTAATAAAGATGTCTGTAAGCGATGTGTGTTTTGGGGTGTCGAAGTAAGATGTTTTAGGATTTTTAGATGGGTTTTGTTTCAGTTTGAGATAATATATACAGTTACATTTTCTGTGTGTGTGTTGTTGAGTGACAACATGCGCACTTTAAATTGGGCGCTGTCCCTTCCTCTTTTTAGTTTCAAAACACAAAGGCTGTGAGATTAAAATTACTGTGAGTAACGGTTTGACTTTTGACTAGGGAAATAATATGCTTACTTTTGGGTCTATGAAGATATTTGACCTTCAGTGATGTTATGAGAGGTTTCAGTTTTCTTTTTCTTTTTTCTTTTGACTTGCTCTTTCTGATCATGGAAGGCATGTCCAAGATACTCGTATGAAAGCGTATTTTGTGTGATTTTAACTGTGTGAATGCTGTCAGTATTTGATTTGAGTGACTGGGTGATTTGTCTGAGTAAGTGAAAAGGGGAAGTCTGAGAGAGAGAAAGGCAGTGCGTGTGAGACGATTTATGGCGTCTGAAAGAGGTTAGAGCATTTAAAAGGTGTGTATGGAATAAAGGAGTGTGAAATATATTTCTTGTGTGATGAAAAGTAGGATGTGCTAAAGTTTGAAAGTGTTTTTAATTCAAGAAAACAAAAAAAAACAAAGGAGTTAGATTAGTTTGAGGAACAGGAACTGTGCATGCCCATATATGGGAACTGAGTGTGTACAGAAAGAACACAGAGAGAGAGATTTAACTCTAGGCACATGAAGCAAATGAAGCCTTTAAGAAAAAATGAATATAATACTAATTATATGGTTTAGTGTGTCAATACAGGTGGGCGTCTTTCAACTTTGCAACCTTGAGTTCAGCAGCAGAAAAGTAGATTAAAAGAATTGTGAGAATAAGCCAGTTTTTGGCTCGAAATTGTGCGGCTGGATCTCTCACTTTGTCCCTGAAGCGGAGAAGAAGTTCAAAGGACAGTCAATCGCCTGGTGAAGACCGATAGAACATCGTGGACTTGAATACAGCAGGCAAACGACAGTGCCACTGATCCAGTAACACTGATGACGACTGACGACCAGCAGCAGCATGTAAGAGTAATGTAACATGTACTGTGAAAATACAGGCTGGGCAGTTGAACAGTGGGATAAAGAATTGTGGAAGAGCACTGGACATTGAGTGATATTTTGCCATGCTGGGACTTAATCTGAAAGAAAGACTGTAAAGAAACAGAGAAGAAGACAACAGCTGAGTTGAGACTGTGTTTGCGGGAGCTTTGAAGCCCGAACAGGACATTGTGCAGAGAGGACCAGTGAGAGATGAAGCTGGACGAGTTTGACTGCGAGAATATAGGATATAATTGGATTGAAAATTGAAACCTGAACTCATGAATTGTTTAGGGATGTCCACCATAGCATAACAAAGAGGTAAACATTAGAAAAGGTAAGAATAATGAAAGAAATAATTGTTATTACCTTAATGAATAGAAAACACACATACAAATTGTTACATGTGAGATTATTTTTGAAATGACTCAGAAGTGAGATAGTTTGAATCTAAAGCTCAGTGGTGAAATGCATAAATTAAATATGAATATATAGGATGCAATGAAGAAACAGCTTATACGTAGTGTACATTAACATGAATACATAGAAATGCAATGAGAAACTCAATGAATTAATTTAATGAAGAAGCAGTTTACACCCAATTAACATAAAATGCAGGGAAGAACACGCTTACATGCCTGGCATAATTGGTGTTTCTGACCAGAGACAGAGAATGGGTTATTCAACCACTGGTGATAATAATGAAAATGTCTTAGTTTTGTTATTTTCAGGAGTAAAGCAGACTTGGACCGGCTCTCCACATCCAGCAGTCGGAAGAAAGTTAGAGGTTAACATCTATGGATAAGTTAAGGCAAGTTTCTGGTTGAATTGTTCACAGCATGATGTGTCCAGGAACCTGAAAAGCAAGCCCCAGCTCCTGGCTGAAGACCAGGAGGGCGGTAATTTAAGGTGGGAATCAAAATGTGGGTTAGTAACTCGGGAAAAAGAAAACTGACTGCTTAACTGGAGAGTTGGGAAGAAGTCTAGACACAAAAAGAGGGAGACTGTGAAGTCATAGATGCAAAATAACATATACCCATACACACACAAACAGAAAATGTATTAACCTTATAAAGACAAGCTCCTGAGCTTAATGAACAGATATTGATTAAAAACCTGGCTAAGAACATAAGCATATGCAATGAAGATCTGCTTGCTGCTTGTATGAGTGAGAGAATGGTGTGAATGGTTCATAAATAGATGGAAAAACAAAGAAAGTGTCTATAAGAGTGACTCAGGAGTGCTCTTGCACTGATTGATCAAAGTAAGTGATTAGTATAGAAAGAAAATGAAAATAATCGATAATGTGATAAAGTTTAACATGTATTCTTTTGCCAAGTTAAATTGTTGAGATATGGCTGAGTATGCAAAAGTCTGAGAGTCGTGTGAATGTGGACAGAGGAGCTTGCTGTGTGTGTGTGATTGAGGCCTTAAAGGAGGGGTAGATTGTTCAGAGGTGCAAATTTGATTAGGAGGTTTATAAATTAGTGTTGACATATTGTGAGAACGTGCTTATATGTTAAGGTTGAATGTGAGTTTGGTAAAGTGCTTAAAGGGGATCTCGTGTACAAAACGGTGTAGCTTTTTTACGTTTTGGGTGTGGTCTATGGGTGAAATTTAAGATTGTTGAAGATTTTTGAGGTTGTTGTTTTATTTTTAAAGAGGGAGTGTTAATAAACATGGACATGTTTAAGGGGTTTTGTAACAGTGCACTTATAAAGAAAAACCTGTCAGGTGATTTTGTTTTGTACTTTGATGAGCTAATACTCAGCTCTCTTTTTTCTCATTTTTGTTGTAAGCAGGCCTGCAAAGGAGTGGATAACAGCGCTGACAAAGTAAAAGGATTGCCGCGAGCCAATCCAGTCTAAAAGCAGAAAGAACTATTTCTTAAAAACAAAGTAAAACAAATAAATGAGTTGATGTTGCTGAGAGTGAAGACTGAATATTTGCGAGATAGTCTCCACTGTCAGCAATACCTGATGGTAATGCGTGTGAGTGAATGTGTGGGAATGGACAGTGAATGGACGGACGAGGCAGACCATAGGTTGGACCGACTGGACACTGACAAAAGACTGGACTAAGGTTGGACATATGACTGATAATTGTTCTGTTTTAACTTTTTTTATATTACAGGTTGGATGAAGTGGAGAAACTGAGTATAAAGGTGATGTTCTGGTTAACACACAGGTTTTTGTTTCTAGGACGTTTCAAGGATGCAGGCTGTGGATGGAGCCAAGAAAAGATTGACATGATGATTAATTTGATTTCATTCCTTAAATACAGGTTTGAAGCTCCGGAGCATTTATACATAATATGATAGGACTAAACTTTTCTTTTAATTCCCTAACCTGAGTGAAGGATTTTGAGTTGTAACACATGAGATGTGTCACAAAAAGGGGGGTGTTAATAATGCGATTAGCTACATGAAATGTGTTCTTTTAGGGTTACTAGGCAATGTCTACGTGACCTTTGCCTAATAACTTTGTGATGATAAACTTGTTTACCGACTTGCTCTCTGTAGAACAGACAGACTTAGAAAAGGGGAACCTCAGCTCTGAGTTCTGAGAATAACTCTGTTAAGTTGACAGGAAACACGTCGAGACAGCAATATAGGGCAAATGTGTTTGAGCTTGTAATTAAATGTGGGGCTTGAAAAGAGGAAGCAAATTGGGTACAGGACGTACTTGAGATGATCAGACGACAGAAAGGAGAAGAACAGAGCACAAATACACCGAGTTGTTTATATTACAAAGAAGATCAAAAGCTTGTTAGACACAGGTGATAATGGAAGCATAAAAGGGATGAGAGGAACTTTACATAACATAGAAATCCTGCAACAATCGTAAATTGCCCAAACACAGTGTTCAGACCGGATATGCGCTACCCGTTAAAGGGGGCGAAGAAATCAGGCCTAAGTTTGAAAAATGAAATGGGTTAACTCAATAGAGGATGTTTCCAAAGGTAGAGAAAATAATGTAGGACCTTTTACCAGGAGAAAGCTAATTGTATCTTTTACACTTTACAGTGTGCATTGAGGGAAGTCAGGAATAGTTTAAATTAGAATTGAAAAATTAAACTAGGTGAAAAGGGGTGTAGCAAGTAGATTTAGGGCAGTTCACAGCCTGCGTAAACGCAAGGTGCTGTCACACAGCTTAAGTTATTTGGTTGATTTATTTATGACAAAATAATAAGGAAATATTAAAATATACAACACGTTGAGGAGATCTCTTTTGTTATATTTTAGTGTTTAACATGGAAGATGCCTCTCTGGAGCTTCTCTCCTGATGCTACCCCACCAAAAGAAGCTTATTTATAGAGACTATGTCAGCTCCCAAACAGACAATAATAAACCAAGATTAGCAATAAACAATCTAAACATAAATAATAACAAATAAAGAACAATACAGAATCCAAATCTGAACCAAAGAACAAAATAGTGAAATGTGGATTATTGGGTTTTTCTCTGTATATATGAAGTATTTGTAATGTGTATCTGCTAATGAAGGCTTGTAGAGGCCAGTTTATACTCACAAACGAGTGCTCAGCCAGACTGAAAAACAGGAAGCTTTAGTGCACAAGCATATTAATAAATATAGACATAAAAAGGAACTCCCCATATAAACAACGTTCAAAAATGTGTGAAGTATAAAGTACCGAAATAACACTATATAAGTCACAGCTGATGATTCTAATGTTAGAGAGCTCTTGCAACTGGCGTCTGAGCTGTGCAGAGGTCTCTCTTAAGACAGGTACTTATGTAGGTTAGCATGAGGTTGAGTTAATTTTATACACAATGCATAACTGTGCTTGTTTAGAGTTGATGTTCTATCCAAGAGGGTTTTAAGCTTCACTGTGAGAGTGTCCAGGTGATACATGTTGAGGGAAGATGAGAACATAGCAGGTGAATTGCATGCACGCTTACAAACACACATGATTTAAATATAGGCCAGGCCAAAGGCCTGGACTTGATGCAGCTTTCAACTTTACAGCTCCTAACTTGCAGGAAATGGCGGGAGTGTAATGAATGAATGCAAAACATGCTTACAGACACAATCATAACAGGGGTTTATTTTACAGGGTAAAGGTGGACCACAGGTTGCTTTGTTTCTGCTTAGCAACTACTGAGGTAAAAGGTGTTAAAGATAAATATGCAATAAGTGAACAGGAAATGTGTGAGGGTGAGCCGGGTGAAACAAAATGTTGTAGATAATGGAAACTTGTCTAACGGGCATTAACAGTAACCTTGGCATGTTATGTATATGCTTGAGGCCAAAAGAGGCGTAAATCCAGATAGAAAACTTTGAAGTGTGCTTTTAGCGGAGATTTAGGCTGACATGGGGATGGTGTGCATTTTACTTGGGTTGTGTTTAATAAGACTAAAAGCGTTGCTCACACACATAAAGAGTATTGAGATTGAATAAGTTAATATAATGGATAGAGCCCAGAACATGATAATATATAAGTGAAATCAAATGCAATGTGTGATTTCACTTTTATTGGGAAAATAATTAGCCAAGAAATGTGTATTGAACTCTCCACATACTTTGAAACTGTGCAACTCTGAGTGGGCCATGCAATCAAGCAACTGTTACATATCTGTATTAAACTAGCCAACATAGGACTCACCACCACATGATGTTGCCCTGCAGCGGGGGCAGAAAATCATTTGCAAACCAGGGATCTATGTTGATTATCATATTCTTACTTATGTACACACACACACACAGAAGAGAAAATTTCAAAACAAAACAAAAACAACTTCGCTTAACCTGTCAAGCACAGGAGCAAAATAAAAATCTTTTTGGGCTTTGTTAAAATTTCTTTAGTAAAAGTGTAAAAGGCCAAACCTAGGAAGTTCGGCAAACAGGAAAGTTCCTCGAGTATCAGGAGTTAATAGTCAGGAAACATTTCTCACATTAACGCCTTATATCTGACAAATCATTGACTCATAGATGCAGATAGCACACAAGTGCACATACATCCAGATGTGCATTTAGACATTAAAAGTGTAGAGACATGTACACACAGATTGGCAAACCGGTACAGAGTCTAGCTGAAGAGCTTAACAAAGTAGACGTGGCAGTAGGGTTTATCATTTTGCCTGATATGATATTGTGAACCAACTTTGAATAATGACAGGAACCTGAGATGAACACAGTAAGTTAGT
>NW_020327670.1:0-68347 GCF_001858045.2 Oreochromis niloticus | reverse complement strand
GCATTTCTCAACAACAGTGCTCTATTTGGCGGCAGATGGCTGCATAACATTTAGGACACAAAAAGTACAATTTATTGGTAATTTACTTTATCAATAAAATGTAAACAGTAAAACTGATTAAATTACTAGTACATCTGATACTAACTAGTGACAATAGCAATGATTACTTGACTAGTTGTGCACATCCACCAATACACATAAACAACACACACACACACACACAATCTCTATAAGTGATATTGTTTCCATCCCAGCTGGAGAAGGAGCTGACTATGAGAAATTTGTAGCTTGGACTCATCCAGCCAGATGAGTACATGTTGTCTTGATGTGAGGCTGCCTCAGTTTACACTGGAGGAGACGTATGACCTGAACACAGTCCTGAGCAGCATGAGCATGGTGGACGTCTTTGATCACACAAAGAGTGACTTCTCTGGTGAGACATACGTTTGCAGTTTATTGATGTTTATGAACAGAGTGTAGAGCAACAATGCTCCAGCAGTGAAAGAGTTCTCCAAAAGACCATGGAGCTGCTTATTTCAGGAGATTGTTTGTTTTGTTTGATGATCATACTACCATAAATAGACATTTATTTATTCACTTCACATAAAATGTAATAAATAAATCATATAATACAAAAACCAATTATTCACATTTCAACTTTTAACTATTTAAATTTTCAGCTTTTTCCTTTTAAACAAATTTAAAGTGAAACAACACAAAACACTGCAAACCACAACACAATTAAATATAAATTAAAATATGAAAACAAAAAGAACATGCATATTCTTTGTCATATGGGCCTGCATGAATAAACTTTCTGAATCCTTTATCTGCAACTGAAATAGTTGTGGATGATTACATACCTTTCTAATGACGTTGTTGTCCCTGGCTCTCTTTCTCTGTCTCTCCCTCCCGCTCTGTTCCTGTGCTACTGAGTGTAACTACAGGAGCAGCTAACATTTGGAAATGGAAGCTTAAATACTGGAAACTCTGATAAGCTAATGCTGCTAATGGGCTGTGTTAAAATCAATATTTCATTCTCATTCTGTTGTTTGACACAATAACAAAAAAATATACTTGAGAACACATTGACGATTCAGCTGTGAATGTAGAGTTTGTCAGAGCACACAAATCCTGAGCATAGCAAAGTGCCTACTTAGCATTAACTGCTCATGTGGTAGAAAGCAAGGCAAAACAGTATTAGCATTAGCTGCTAATGGCAGCCTACTTAGCATAAACTCCTCACATCGTTGTAAACCAAGGGAAAACGTATTAGCATTAGCTACTCTCATTGTTAGTAAGGGAAAACAGTGTTACCATTATCGGATAATGCTACGATATGAGCATTAGGTTGTAATGCGTATTTGCCTTAAATTAGACGTAGGCGCTAATTGCGGCCTATTTAGCATTAGCTGCTCCGATTGTTATAACCCAAGGGAAAACAGTGTTAGCATTAGCGCATAATGCTAATTCACATCAAAATAACATTAGCTGCTAACATCATCCTACGTAGCACTAGCTGCTCACATTGTTATAAGGCACAGGTTCCCAAAGTGTGGGGCCCGCCCCCTAGGGGGGCGCAGCAGCCATTGCAGGGGGGGGGGCGCTCATGGTATGAAAGAAAAAAAGAAAAAAAAGAGCGCTTGGACACTGCTAGCATAATGGACAGGTTTTTGACGGGCTCCCACACAACGCAAAGCAGGAGATGAAGCATCGCCAAATATGTTTCTAAACCAACTTCCTTCCAAGCCAAAGACAGGAAAATATGGTGAAGCATATCTCCCTTTGGCTTCACCTGCACAAGTGCTAAGGTAGGCCTCCCCTGCAAAATTAGTTTCTCTGCGTCGGGAGCACACGCTGGGCTCTCCAAATCACGGACAAACAGTATCCCACATCTTGATTTTAGTTCACAAACACTTCTTGTAATAACTACTCCTGACATTTTGGACATGTTAGCTCTTTATGCAGTAAAGTTACAGTGGGATACAAAATGGTAAAAATGGCCTGTATTTGTATAGCGCTTTACTAGTCCCTAAGGACCCCAAAGCGCTTTACACATCCAGTCATCCGCCCATTCACACACAGGTGATGGCAAGCTACGTTGTAGCCACAGCCACCCTGGGGCGCACTGACAGAGGCGAGGCTGCCGGACACTGGCGCCACTCTGACCACCACCAGTAGGCAACGGGTGAAGTGTAAAATAAACGTAAAATAATTACACCGTGACGCCTCTGCCTTTCTAAATGGAGAGACAGTAACTGCGTGTGTATATGTAAGCGTGTAAAAACTGCAGATAGATTAACAGTATTTTGTCTCTATCTGCCATTCTGCAGTTCATCTCATGTAAACATGTAAACATTAACGTGGCGCACAGCGTGACGTGAAAGAGGCACATACCGTTGACGTTGCGTGACGAACTCTGTAATCCTCGTCCACACGTAAACGCAAAAAGGAGTTTTAAATAATCTCCGTTTTCGGTGAATTACAACGCCGTTTACGTGTTGACGAAAAGCCCAAACGCATAGAAACAGCTGCGTTTTCAAAAATACCCGTGTAGGTGTGGACGCAGCGTAAAAGAGTTAGTAGTATATTTTATTACTACCTGTAATTTATTGCCGTTTACTTGTATTTGCTTAATTGTTTAGTAAATGTTTGAGGTGTGAAATAAACCGCAATGGAGTTTGTAAACAAAATATGGGTGCGTGTGTTTGGAGGATGTGTTTGTGCGGGGGGGACATTTTTCTTGTAAAAAAGGGGGGCCTGGCAAAAAAAGTTTGGGAACCACTGTTATAAGGAAAGGGAAAATAGTGTTAGCATTAGCTGCTCACATTGTTATAATGCAAGGGAAAATAGTGTTAGCATTATCGGATAATGTTGACCTTGGCTCACTGGAAAAGTTCAGGACTCTGTTTGCAAAAGATTTAGAGTGTTTCTCGATAGCTCTTTCTCATTGAGAAACAAAGAAATTCTGTTATTAAAACCAGCTTTTCCAGCTTTTTACACTGGTTACAGTACGTCATAGAATCGACTTCTAGATTTTGTTGATTGTCTTTAAAGCTCTGAATGGATTAGCTCCATCTTATCTCTCTGACCTTTTAACAAACTATTTTTTGCAGTGGCACAAATCATTTGTGTGGCTTCTTATTTGATGCAGAACACCTGATTGTTCTGTAAATAGTTGAAATGGTTGTATAAAACCGCCTGAGGCCTCGGCTGCATTTTTAGGGAAATAGTTGTTGTTTGCAAAACTTGTGCATCATTTTTAAATGTACAAAATGATTGGTTAAACATGTTTGTGGTTTTTCCAGTAAAAATGTGACTTTTTTTCTCCTCTGATATTTTCTCCAATGACTGGAGATATGGTGTTGATGAATGTGTCAGAACTCATTCAAAGATATAACCCTCTGGAGAAATGGCCATCATCCAGTCTGTCCTGTTTCCATCAATCACTGTCTGGTTGGCCTCAGTCATGAAGCATGACGGGGTCAGACAATAAGGTCTTTAGAGAGGCTCATCTGTGCTGTCTTTCCTCCATCCAGGACCTGTAAAGGTCCAGAATGAGAGACAAACACATCTCTACAGACCTTTCACATCATGGAGATAAACTGTTCACATTTCTTCCTTCAGGCAGACGATACACAGTCTTGTTAACAAAAAACAGACACCACAGACATTTCATTCCCCGGGCTTTCACTTTGATGAACACTGTGAATGTTCATGTGTATGAGAGCCATGTAATGTCCATGTGTGCATGCTGACTGTGCTGGTCTGACCCCCTCTTCCTTTCAGGGTGGAGCCTGCTGGAGTCCGATGGTTGAGACCAGGTCTGAGGAAGCGTAAGTGTGTTTTTTAATGTGATTCATGAAACAAAGCAGCACACATTCAACCATCTTCATCATTCTGATGTCAGGAGTCATCATCAAACTGTCAATCAATGAACAGATGATGGATCAATAACTGCAGCTGGATTGTGTTTGTTCTCTCCATCACAAAGCTCCAACTGTATGACAACAACAGGAAGGAGCAGACCTGTGGAGCTGTGGGGTGACAGCTGTCTGAGACGGAGCGTCTGCCTCTGCTGTGAGTCTCCTTCATGTTTCTCCACATGTATTATCTGTGTTTCCACCACTGGAGGGCGCTGTGGAGTATTGACGTGTGGGAACAGTAACCAATCACTGCAGTCTGAATGGTTCTCTTTGGTCATGTGACCATTTGACGTTTGATCAGTGTGTTCTTCAGTTTCAGGTCTGTTTCTGCTGACTGCTGCAGGTGAGCTGATGTTCCTACACTTGTCTGTCCTCATGATGACCTCTGACCTTTGGTGACCCTCAGTGACCTCTGTCCTCCTGTTACAGGTGTGTGTGTGTGCTGCTGCTGTCTGCTCTGACTGTTCCTGCAGGTGAGTTGATGATGAGGAAAAACACTAATACATGAAAGAGGAGGAGGGAGGAAAGTCCTCCTTGATTAGAGAAGCACTCCTTAGAGGAGCTCTGACATGATGCAGCAGGACAGATGTTGTCAGTCTGCGTCACCTTTTAGATAATTAGATAGATTTACATAAAGCACCTTGAGGTGACTGTTGTTGTGATTTGGTGCTATATAAATAAAATTGAATTGAATTTTAGATCCCCCTCATGTTTGGTCCTGAGCAGCCTGTTGGGGGTCATGCAGTGTAATGTTCTCAGAGCTTTTCTGCTCTCATTGACTGCTCAGAGTATTTGAACTAAAGCTCACACAGATACCTGCCTCACCTCCACAGCTGATCCAGGATCAGCAGTTGCAACCTTCCTACTGTGAGGGACAGAGCTGACCACTGCTCCTCTGTGCTGTGTTTAATTGACCAACACTCCTCCTCTGCTTCTTCCTTCTTCAGATGGTCCTCCTCTTCTTCCCTGTGAGTCTGTGCTCAGACTCTTCTGCCATCTAGTGGTTCTCTGTCCGTACTGCATCTCCACTGGTCTGCTGCTGTCCATCTGCTGCAGCAGGAAGACACTGATCAAACTAGCCATCTCCATGGAGATGACCCAGCATCGCAGAGGTCAGGAACTGGATGAAGACTACGATGACATCACTGCTGATGTCAGCACTGAGCATGAACAACATTAGCTAATTGTTATTTACTAACTAATCTTAAAATGACTGTTCAGTACAGAAATGAAGCCCAACAATCATGTTTTACAGTCCCGTGGTCTCAGCCTCAGATACTCAACTAATCAAAGTGATGTCATGACAAAATGAATGACCAACAAAACATTTTTTCTCCTTCATTTCTGTTAAACAATGCTGTATGTAACGTTTCTCGCGGTTAGTATCATGGTTGCTAGGCAACCTGAGCAGCACGACGAAGGCTAGACCGTCCCATTTCACAAGCCTCTCACTTCCGCACTTCTCGTACTTATAGTACGCACCGTACGTAGTACGCGTAGTGCGTGTACTTCAAGCGTGCAGACCCTGAATTGGGACACAGCCTATGTTAGGCAGGTGCTTTCCAGGGATTATTTTTACGAGTTGGACCAAGAAGGAGGCAGCATGTTTGTTTTAAATGAGTTGTTCAAGCGACAATGACAATAAAGATATTCATTCATGTATTCTTTTAAATAGTGAGCTCTGTGCTCCACTACACACGCACTGCCTGAAAAGTGTCTGCGTAGGAGTTGAAACGTAGTTTTTGTATCGATAAACTGTTTTTTAGTGTAGAAACAATTAGCAGTGGTAGATTCTGTACTAAGTCAAAGTCATAATCCTTAAACTCTACTACAAAAAAATTCAGCATCAAATTACACTTACATATCTAAAGTAAAACCAGCGGATATCCAGATCCTCTGTGGGACTCCTAAAGGAAAACTTAGTGAAGAGGCTCATATCTAAATACGCGGGTAGTGCATTCAAACACTTGCGTACACCCTGCACTACACTGCATACTTTCAGTATCCCTGTTTTTATTTGTTCTTACTTCTTATTTAAGGTGGACCTATTCTGCTTCCAGCACAATTTTTTATTCCAATATACTAGAGTAGTTTGGCATGCCGGCAGCTCAAAATAACCCTTCTTTAGCCTATACTGGGCTTTGGTGAACCGAATCGGTTCATCGGCTATCTATAAGAAAACCAATTAAACCCTCCCCTTCAAGCCAGCTTACTTTGATTGGCTCCTGCTCGTAAGCTGGAGTGGGTGAAGCTTCTGTATCTGCATATCTCCTCTCTATTACATCATACAGAGAGTTGAAAAAACTGTGCAAAACTGAGTGTTTTTGGATCAGTCGGAAGACTGAACTCTAGGCCCTCAGGTGTTACATTACACACACCGACCTCTTTATCAGCAGGTTTAACACAGGAACAGGATAAATATGACAGAAAATAAAGAAGAACAGAATAGGTCTCTACTTTCTGTCCCTGCAAGTCATAAATAGATATTTTCACATTAATTAAAATTTAATAAACCTGTAAATATGCACATAGGAATCAAAACCACTGTAATGATGATGATTCCTCTTCGTTTTTAATTGGTAATTTAATTTGGTATCTGAAGAGGCGGTTCAGTGTTTTTATAGGGACAGGTATGTAGCTTGAACCAGTCCATACACCACAGGATTTATAGCTAACCCCATCCATCGCTCATCCCTTAAATAATCTCAAATATCAAATTGTGACTTTTGACGAGACTCAACTTTTCTCTCCTCCTATCATTGATTAGATGGTCAGCGGGGGCGGGACGGCAGTGGCAGCAGGTGGAAAGGTTCCCTCTCGCTGTTATCATGAGTCAGATCTGCAGGAAGCGCACGGCCTCAGACAGGAAGCCCTTAGGACGCTTCCTGTCGTGGACCTCGGACCGGCCTGGGATCCCCGAGGACGGAGAGTCGGAGATGAAAGAGGACAGAGGACCGAGCTCAGGTTTGTATTGTTCAAAGCAGCACGAGATTTTAACTTAGATTTTTTTTTAATGGGTTTTTAGTTCAAGGTTACACTGAGGGAAGGTTGGTGGTTTGAGCCCTGACTGCTCCGGACTGCATGCCAAATATCCTCGGGATAGATGCTAACCCCAAGTTGCTCTCCGATTGCATCCATTGGAGTGTAAATGTCAGATAGAAAGCCTTTATGTGAAGAAAAAAGCGCTCGGGTGAATGACGCGCTTTAAGTGCTCAACTAGAAAAGCTGTATACGAACCAGTCTGTTTAGGAGAAGCAACCATACAGAGACCTTAAACAACAGCAGAAATACACATTAGACAACCAATTCAGGACAGAAAGTGACTTAAAAGATAAAAAATGACAATTTAAAAGAGAGAAAGAGAGAAAAATCCTAGTATTTCAAACATGTCCTAGTTTTTAGAGAGGAACGCATAAAGAGGTTGCTTTATTTTTTTTAAAAAAGGTGAGTGAAATCAGAGGTTCAGAAACAAAATACAGAGCTCAAGAAATAGAGTTTACTGTGGAAATCAGGTTACAGTGACATGCTGAGGCCTGTGGGTGTGTATCGTGTGTTTCAGGCTTTGCAACGTCAGCAGAGAGCAAGCGGGACGTCGGCTGGGGTCGAGTGTGTGTTTTCCTGAAGAGACTCGGGAAGAAAGGCGACAGCAGGAGCCTCAGTTTGGCTCACTGTGATCTGACGGCTACAGACCTGCTGGAGCTTGGTACAAAACACACATACCTGTCACACAAGACAGACACGGTATCTGTCAGATAACTGCATTAAAAATACTCCCAAAGGCACAAACACAACGGAGCCCAGCAGACAGCTAGTTGATGCAGCTTCATTTCAAGAGGCGGAGCATCTAAAATTAAGTCTGAATAAAGTAATGTGACTTCATTGTAAGGTGTCAGCTGGCAGACAGATGTTTTTCTTGCCGTTTCTTCTCAGCAACGTTGCTGCAGTTCCTCCCCCAGGTGGAAGAGATGGACATCTCCTGGAACGAGTTGATCGGTGGATCCCTGACGGCTCTGACGTCTCATCTGCAACACGTGGGCGAGGTCAGGACGCTGAGGCTCTGCAGCTGCAGGCTAAATAGCGAAGACGTTGTTGCTCTTGGTGGGATCTTCAGTGCAGACTCTGCTTTATTTATTCTTATTTATAGCTATAACAGAACAACCTCTTTATGCAATCAAGTTATTTTTTCTTGATTTCCTTCCTCACTACAGCTCCCATGAGGCTTTGCTGAATGGTTCACACTCTTGCCTTGACAAAAAACTTTTGTCTGATCACATGTCGTTGGATTTTTCCGTGTCTTGTGCAGGTGAAGCTCTCAGCCACATCCCTGCTCTGGAAGTTCTTGATTTGTCCTGGAACAGCGGCGTTGGGGGCGGTGGTCTACAAGGCCTGCTGGGGAACCTTCACCCATCACTGAGGGAGCTCCACCTGGTGGCCTGTCGGCTCACTGCGGCCGATGCTACAGTGCTGGGTAGTAACTTTAAATCTATGGAGCACATTTCGAGCTCCATAGTTTTATTCCTCAAGTAGAATAGAACAGAGTAGCTTTGCATCATTTACAATTCAAATAATCCTTCTTTATCTTACATTGGGTCGTGCTTCACCCCTACAGTTCATCCACTGAGCATAAGCCCTCAGTTTTACAGCTTTGATCATTCATTTTGATTTACTGGCTCACAGAGAAATTTCAAACTAACTCACAGAAAAAAATTCTGTCTTGAGCGGATAGCTTTAGCTAATTTATCTGAACTCTGTTTACTTTATGAGGTAACGATGACCATATAAGGAATATCCCCTCTCTGTGAGATGATAAAGACTCAAGGGTAAAAAGATGGGCTGAAGATTAGTTTACCTACACCGACCTCATTATTAGTTATATAGATATATATTATAGTTATATTATAGAACAGAACATAAGGAGTAGCAGTTTGGATCCATTTTAACAGTGCTGTCAGTTGGTGTTTTATTATTTTCTTGTCTGTTTTTTTGCTGTCTCTTCATTGATACATTTGTATGGATGAGGTTTTCCTGTTCATAAATCTCTCAGGAGGAATGGTGGCTGCTCTGCCCAGACTGAGTGCTGGACGTCTCTTGTAATGCTCAGCTCACACAGGAAGTGGACACTGGTGGCTTCAGGGAATTGGTCAGCTCTCTCTCTCACGCCACCTCCCTCACCACGCTTCGACTGCAGGCCTGCGGTCTAACGCCTGACAGCCTTGATGCTCTCGGTACAAAGATCTCTGGATTTTTCCTTTTTATTGCTACTTTTGTTTTATGTCCTTTAGGAGTCTCGGAGGGGTAAATTAAAAAAAACCCCACACCTCTGGTTGTCCTGCAGGTGGTTCACTCCGTTGCCTCCCCTCTGTGGGAGAGCTGGACCTGTCCTGTAACAAACTTCTAGCTGGTGGACTGAGCCGCCTCACCTTTCACCTGGCTCACGTCACACACCTGGAGAGACTCGACCTCCACCTGTGTTGCCTCATGCGAGATGATCTAGAGGCTCTGAGTGAGTTGCTACGAATCTCACACGCCGGACACTAATCGCATGCACGCTGCAGCAGTCATGTGACTCGTTGTTTTCCAGTCCAGGTGCTGCCCTCTCTCACTGCACTGACGGAGCTTGATGTGTCATCCAATAAGGAAGTGGGAGGTGTGGTCCACCCGCTGGTCTCCGCCCTCCCTGTGACACAAATGAGGCGGCTGCCATTCAACAGCTGCTACCTGAGCAACGAGTCCTGGGTAACACACACACACACACACACACACTTGTTTAGTTGTAGAAGTTTTCCTTCAAGTCATTCTCCCCGAATACCTCTTCCACCCTCTAGCCTGAAATGGTGAAAACTTTGTGTTTATGCATCAGCCCTGGCGGTGCCCTATCTGCGCACGGTGGATATTTCCTGGTGTAAAGTGGTTGGCGGTCACTTGGCGCTCCTGCTGGATGCTCTGCAGCCATCAGTCGTCAGCGAGCTCCATCTTTGCAGCTGCGAGTTCACCACTGATGACATGCAACATCTGGGTAACTAACACACAATGACATTATACTTTTTCTTTTTTAGTCTGTAGTGGATCATTAGGCTACATAAATGTATATTAAGACAAGTAAAGCCTGAAGGAAATTAATATTTCTTTCATTTATTTTATGCTGCCAGCATCTGTAGCTGTCGTATAAAACAAAACAATGAAACTATTGGGTGTTATTTTTGTCTCCATCAGAAACATTGTGAACAAAACAGTAAAGTGAACAGACAAAGTGATCAGTTATCAATGGGTCCTCTTCCTCTGTGCAGCTGCCGTGTGCAGACGGGGCTGTCTCTCCTCACTTCGTGCACTGGATCTGTCCTACAACAGCTTGGTCGGAGACGACGGTTGGTGCAGTCTGTTTGCAGCAGGTGGTCTGGGCTCTCTGGAAGACGTGGATGTCAGTTTGCGACCTTTAACCTCTGCTCCAAGCTCTGCCTCAAATGCCGGCGCTGGCTCGACTGGCCATGCAGAGGTGGACAGCTGACTGTCAGGAGAGAGAGCAGCTGAGGTACTGTCTGAAGAAGAGGAGCGTCCTGCTGGAATGGGATCCAGATTTACAAGACACATCATCAGCATGTAAAGGGAACAGTCAGGAGAGCCTAGAAGAGAGTCAGCCTGAGGAGTAGGGAGCAGAAAGCCTGAGTTATCCGATCTCAAATTAAAAATCATCACAGAGAGATTTCAAAAGAGCACTAGGGAAGAAAAACGCAATCAGCTCTGAAAAACCTTCTGATTACAAGTAAATTTGTCCAAACATTTGTACACTGTGTTTACAGTATCGTTTAATACTCTTCTTTTGTTCTTGAGCATGTTTGGAGTCTTTATTCCGCGGGGTTTATCCCTGTGTCTGTTTCCCTCTTTAGTTTGATATTCGCACCGGATGTGTCCCATTTTATTTTGGCGGTCAACTGTCAGAAACATGTTTCATGTTTAGTTTTACGTCCCTCTCCTCTCTCATTGTCATTGATCATCTGCACCTGTTTTGTTGGCTTTCTGTGTTTAAATGGTGGTGTCTTCTGTTTATGAAGGACAGTGGAATTAATTTGCTTTTTAATCTCATGAACTTTATCATTCTGCATTTGGCTCCTCATTTCATGGACTTTGTAATTCTGCAGTCAGACAACAGCCTAAATAAAGATTCACCTTTGTTACATCTCCCACTCATTTTCAATTGTGCAAAAACTGCGTTCAGCCATTACAAAAATACTTAACTTTGTTGTTACAATTTTTCAACAATTCATGATGAACATTCATGCCACAACAACTCAGCTGACAGACGGGTTTAATGGTTTTTGTTGCAGTTTGATTACAATCGGGACATCGGAACAGAATCAGAGATACTGATTAGATACAATGTAGCTTGCTTCAAAACAATGCTCAGGCTCTGGAACCAGTTTCCCAGATAGGGTCTGTGCAGCGGGGAGTGGTTTGTGGCGCAGCTGCAGGGGAGGCGGACAGACTGCAGCTCCATCAGTTCATCACGCCTCCCCTGCATAAGACGTGTCGGGACCTGAGGTGGTTGTTGTGTGTGGGGTTGCAGCTGAAAAGCAACCGAGTATTGTGCGAACAAGCAACAGAATAAAGAACTGTTAGAGCGAACTATGTGGTCGCGTAGGGGATTCGCTTGACACAGTGCGAGACTTTCTCGAATGGTCTAACTCCAGCATGGATGAGCTGATGTGTTTTTAAGTGACTAATTTGATGACTAATTTGATTAAAAGACTTCCCACACTGATCACAGCTAAAGGGTCTGTCCCCACTGTAAATTTGTTGTCGTCTTTTTGGCTGCTTCATGGTGGTAATTTTCTTTCCACAGGGATAAACTGTGTGGTTTCTCTGTTTACGGGGGCTGAGTGACTTCTGTTGGTGTCATCAGAGCACCGAGGTATCAGCTGGGTTACACCCCTTTGCTCCTGTAGTGACAAAAGCCGTGAGTTACGGAACAATAGTAATAGTAATGATAGAATAGTTACATTTATTTCTTGCATTTCCACAACACTCTATCCCAGTGGTTCCCAAACTTTTTTTTGCCAGGCCCCCTTTTTTTACAAGAAAAATGTTCGCGCCCCCCCCCCACCCCACCCCACCCCCACAAACACATCCTCCAAACACACGCACCCATATTTTGTTTACAAACTCCATTGCGGTTTATTTCACACCTCAAACATTTAGTAAACAATTAAGCAAATGCAAGTAAACGGCAATAAATTACAGGTGGTAATAAAATATACTACTAACTCTTTTACACTGCGTCCACACCTACACGGGTATTTTTCAAAACTCAGCTGTTTCTATGCGTTTGGGCTTTTCGTCAACACGTAAACGGCGTTGTAATTCACCGAAAACGGAGATTATTTAAAACTCCTTTTTTGCGTTTACGTGTGGACGAGGATTACAGAGTTCGTCACGCAACGTCAAAGGTATGTGCCTCTTTTCACATCACGCTGTGCGCCACGTTATTGTTTACATGAGATGAATTGCAGAATGGCAGATAGAGACAAAATACTTTACTACACGTAAAATACTTTATTTTACGTGTAGTTTTTTTTTTCCTGTGTAATAATATTCAACATTGCTATCAATACATTTTTCAAAAAATGTCTCTCTGTGCAAAATGGGTTTAAACACATAAACAGCTGTGGGATACTGTTTGTCTGTGATTTGAACCGGGGGAACAAATTACGGCAGGATCAGCCTGATATTATTTGTATCCCGCTGTAACTTTACTGCATAAAGAGCTAACATGTCCAAAATGTCAGGAGTAGTTAGTTATTACAAGAAGTGTTTGTGAACTAAAAATCAAGAATGTGGGATACTGTTTGTCCGTGATTTGGAGAGCTCAGCGCGTGCTCCCGACGCAGGGAATCTAATTTTGCAGGGGAGACCTACCTTGGCACTTGTGCAGGTGAAGCCAAAGGGAAGATATGCTTCACCATATTTTCCTGTCTTTGGCTTGGAAGGAAGTTGGTTTGGAAACATATTTGGCGATGCTTCATCTCCTGCTTTGCGTTTATGTGGGAGCCCCGTCAAAAACCTGTCCACAGTATACAAGCGCTCTTTTTTTTTTTTTTTTTTTCTCTTCTTTTCATACCGCGCCCCGCCCTAGGGGGTGGGCCCCACACTTTGGGAACCTCTGCTCTATCCATAGTCACATACTGTGTATGCTACTGTTGGATATAGTGTATTATCTTATGTATTTTGTAGTTGTTTATATTTTATTTCTATTTTTGTATTTTCTTCTGCTGTCTCTACCTGAGCTGAGTTAATGTACAAATTTTCCTGCCATCGATCAATAAAGTCTCATCTTCTCATTGACTGCATTTCTGATGGAGATGAGACGTCATGCAGCACAGAGGTGAGAGCCGTGACATCATGGTGCTGTGACAACAACCTGGTGCTTAACATCAGCAAAACCAAGGAGCTTATTGTGGGTTACAGGAGACTAGTGTTACCCTTTTTAACTGAGTAGTCAAAAAAATCAGTCAAATCCACAGTAATCTGTCATACAAAGTCAAGAAAAAAAACAATATTTCAGAATCTACTCTTGTTGGGTTCAGTTAGGATCGTAAGGAGACTGGCAGTGGTAACTTAAAGAAGGAAAAACCTTCCACTCAGAATGAGACACTGACAACAACTTAAAGGGAAAAAGTGATTTGAGTGTATTCAACATTTAAATGGTCCAAAACATAGGCATGAACAAAACATTTAAATCATTTCAAACATGTAAATCTCAACAATGTACAATATATCGCTTAAAGTGTCCATAAATGTATTAGGTAGGCTGTCCATTTCAGTTCAGTGCACTTAGTATTCAGTGTTCTTAGTAAGTGTTAATTGTCTTTAGTCACTGGTTTGCTTTTTGATGCATCAGTTTTTTGTGTTAAGTGGAATCACATCTGACCCAAAAAGGAAAAAAGTAACAACATAAAGCGTCCTGAGATCTCAGTAAAAACGTTAATCCTTAAAAACATTGCAAATCGTTGTATCCTACCACCCTCCAAGGAAACAGGTGGCCTTCAGATTGAGAACGTCCTTTCTAGGCACCTCCAGTGGCATCCAGTCCTTCGATGGCACCGCTCAGTCCTTGCAGCAGATTTCTACCACATAAAAAAAAACAGCCTGCACACAACGTGCAGGGCAATCACTTCACTTGTAAAATAAAACACGTATTTCTCTAGTGTTAACCCCTTTTTTTTTTTTTGTCTTCACACATCTATACAGTTCTTATTGGCCAATAACAATTTATCAACGACAAAAATACATTTCACTGCAAATCATGAAGCATGAAAAGTGCCTCACGTGGTGTATTAGCTAAAACTTCCCATGTAAGCGCGTTAGCCCAGGGAGCACATGTAGGTACGCTAGCATACCTTCCACAGGTTAACATAGCGAAGGAAGCTAAGGAATCGTTAGCATGACAAACATATCCTGACTGGTTTTATACTCAGAAACTGGACTGTGAATCACAACTTAAACTGCAACTGTGAGACTTACCAGGATATTCTTCAAAGAAAACATTAATTCCATAGCGCAACACGTTACAGGACTGAATCTTCACACAGCTTTGCGCATCTAGCTCCGTGCAGGCGGATGCAGTGAAAGAAAGTCACCACGCACAGCGCTATCTCAACCCATTTGAGAGATTCAAAGAACTGGCTACAGGTATGATTGAAAGTTTGACAACACGGACTTCAACCCCGGCGCTGAAGCTAAAACACTGTTTATGCATCTGTGATTTATTAGTGATCGCTCACTTGTGTGCACGTGCATGTAGGTGAACGCTCACCGCATGACGTCACACAGCTCAGTTCCTTTCTGCTTTGATCTAGCGGTACGTGCCTTTGATCTTCCAGCACGTGACCTCCACCTGAAGCCATAAATAGGGGTGTCGTACGTTAAATGTACAGACCGCGATCTTCCCTTTCTGAAAGCTTTCTGAAAACGGATTTCCAACGTAATTGTAGCGAAGCTAAGTCATTGACAATGTCTTTATCCAGTGTTAGAAACCCTACCCTCATTAATTCAGAGGATATTTTACCTGCTATCAGCGGGTGTTTCGATAGGCTCTCTGGATTACAGTGGGGCTTGATAGAAAATGGGATCTGGGACTCCGATGTCCAAGTAGCACTGGCTGATATGATTACTGATGTCATACAGTCAGTTAGCGCAAGCACCATAAAAACTTCAATTCTAGGAGGTCAGGACCAATTAAATGATGCGTCATTCCAGACAAGCCTTAGCATAGCCGTGACAAAAATAAGCCCCATATTGGGAAACTCTCTCTCAACCAGCTTTGCTGCCGCTCTTAATGTCACCCATGAGGAGTGTGACAGCGCTGTGGAGCTGACACAGATGGTTGAGGAGGAGATCTCGAATAAAGTCAACTCGGGTTGGGTTCTAGTCCCAGAAAACCCCGAATCTATTTATGTCACCAGAAAAATAACAAACATAAAAAACCTCAGATGCATGGTTTCTCATGCTTTCTCATATCTGAAGAGATATAAAGGTAAGCTGAGCTGCCTGTGCATGAAGACTTTACCCAGCTCCTTTAGTTCAAGCGTTGAGAGTCTTGAATCCAAGCTCTCTGAGATGGGAACAATTAAAAAAATAAGTATGGATCTCATGAGGTGGAGTACAGACAGAGCAATAAGTAAAGATGACGAGGACTGTCACATAGAACTGCAACCCATGGAGGAAAAAGAAAGTGATGAGTTTGCAGAAGCTGAGGAGAAAGCTCGAAATGATATTGAAACAATCCTCAACAGTCTGAATTATTTACATGATGAAGATGATGCAGATAAAGCTGCAGCTGACATTGTAAATGTGTTAATTGCTAACATTCAGTATCCTGATGCAGAAGATATCACATTAAGTGAGAAGTGTAGCTCACCCAAGCCTGCTTTTGATGTGGACCTGGTGATCAAAAAGGTGAAAGACTTTTTTGCATCATGCGCCCTAATTATAAAACCAGATGAAGTAAAACAACACTTCTTCAGGTTTGCTAAAAAGGAATTTGAAAAAATGAACAGTGAGCTGAAAGATCAGGTGAAGAAAAGCAAAGGATATTTGACCTTTCACAGACAACAGGCAAACTCCGCTGAGAGTGAGAGAGCTGACTCCAGGAAAAGCGTACACATGAATCCCTCAGAAGTTCCCAGAAAATCACCAACCTTAGAAACCACAGTTAAAAGTTCTTCTCCACTCAAATTTAGAACAGTCATGCCGGTTATGGATAAACTGTTTAGTAAATTAACACAGGCAGGACACCTTGACCTGACAAGTAAGGAAATCGAGATGTTTTCAAGGGAGTTGACAGATAAAGTGTACGACCATGTTGAGTCAACATATCCAGCTCCCATGATGCAAATGGGTAAAAGTCTCTCAGAGTCTGACATGTCTAAGATTTCACAGGGTGACTGTAACGTACCCTCTGCTCCTAAGGTGCCATATGTGCTCGTAGAAGATTCAGTGGAAAGGTTCTTACAAAACCTTCTTTTCTGGTTGGAGAATGAAACTTTAACCCAAACTATTATAAATGACAAAATTTCTGGTGCCGTGGAAGATATAGTAAGAGTGCTGACCCCATCAAAGGAAGAAGTTATGATTGGACCAGATGCTGGTGAAACAAGTGACAGACTGTTTACATCACAGTCAAGTCCAGTTACTGATCTCACTAATCAACCAGTCTGTGTGAGTGCAGAACACCCGGACCTGGTTTCAAATACAAGCAATGATCAGGCATCAGTGTCTCACTCTGAACCCACAGAGGGTCAAAGTCAGCCAGCAACCTCTGAAAAAACAGAGGAAGAACTATCAGAAACATTAGTGTCACCTGATGATAGGCTAATTGCCAATCAATTTAGCACTCTTCTAGTCATGAGAATCGCACGCAAATTGCCCAAAAACATCAAACATCTTCTGGATACAGAAAAAATAGACTTTGCTACCAACCATCTGACAGAGTTGGTACTTTCTGAAGTGAGACGCACCAAATCCCTGGAAATTCTTAAAAATAACAGCGTTAAATTAGTCAAGGCCACAGCTAAAGGCCTTATCAAGGAGTTTGGATCTTCAGAGAAGTTCTTCGATGTAATAATATCAGAAGATTCATCTTTTTACGACACTATTCTGAATCACCTAACAATCAATCTCGGTGTCTTCATGAATCCTCCAAAGAAATCCAAACTCGCCAGGTTTTTTTCAGCAGTGTTAAAAGCTTTTAAGAAGCCGTTCAGCTGCTGCTTTAAAGGCAGTACAGATGACTAAATTGTCATCTTGATTTTTTTCAAATACCTCTTTTAAAATCTTAAAGCAGTCTGGCCTCAGAGTTAACATCTGAGGTATATTTTATTTTAAAACTATTTCATTCGACTTTAATTAGACTGAGAAATATTCTTCATCGTGTCTCCTCATTATCGTTACCATCACCCCCACCGGCCGCGGCAGATGGCCGTCCCTTCTGAGCCTGGTTCTGCCGGAGGTTTCTGCCTGTTACAGGTAGTTTTTCCTCCCCACTGTCGCCAAGTGCTTGCTCATAAGGGATTATTAATTAATTGGGGTTTTCTTGCTGCTACTGTAGGGTCTCTATCTTACAGTATAAAGCAACTTGAGGAGACGGTTGTGATTTGATGCTATATTAAAAATCTTAAATTCAACTGAATCTTAAAAACATGTAATATAGCATCACATCACCATCAAATCAACAACTGAAAAATAAAACAAAATAAAAATAAAAACCTAAATTAAAAACAGTTTCTGATTTGTCTTGTGCTTTCAAAATATATTGTCAAATATGAAAAGTGTTGCATTTATATGCTCTGGTCATTAGTACTGGTATTTTAATGTAAGCAAACATAGGGAACATACACCGATGCGTAAGTACTACAGATGAAGATGCAAAGAAACCATGAAATAATTAATGAAATAGTGAAGTTGTGAAAAGATTTTGTTTATTATTCAAATATGCTTTGCTTGTGATTGTGTAAACTCTGAATGACGATTCACCCTGATAAAACATGAAACCTTGCCTATGCTTATCAAATGCCTGTGAAGACAAGTTCCTGTGCAAAGAGCAACGGAAAATGCCACTTAAGCAGACGTTTAGTATAGTTCGGACAGAATGATTAGTAAGATATGCATTTGTCAGTTAAGCAATCTATATTCTGAGAACAGGCGGAGACTGCCTCCGTCTGCTGTGTAACCTACATGCCTATATAAACTGCAATAAAGAAGAGTACTGGTGTGACTGTCTCTTGAGACGCTCACCCCATGTACATGTGATTGATGATATTGTCTCACTGTATCTCTGTTTTACTTTGGCAGCCTTCTATTTGCGAATTTTCCCCTGACAGAAGTTTATGAATAAAATAAACAACTATTTTGTTTTACAAATCTTGTCAAACTTGTAAAACAATCTGAGCTCTTCAGTCATCAATATCTCTCCTGAATACCTGAAGCTTCTCTCTGAAGTGGATATGTTGTCGCGGCCCATGTCAGCTCTACTTGTGGCCCGCATAATGACGTGACGAAATATTTTTTAAAATTATTATTCAAAAAATTATTTAATATGAAGGCAATAGGCAGAGTGTTACAGGCATAGACTTAAAGAATGTAGCCTCATGGGCAGTGTAGCCCAGTTGTAAGTGCTATTAGGACTCGACTGTACACTGTGTTCGTGTACATTGCACATTGTTCTTTGCAGTAGGAAGAGTTCAGTCTTTGTGAGCTGCATGGATGACATGCTGCACAGGCTTCCTTTTATGGGCGTCTAAGTTAATGTTGGGTGATTCACATTAGCAACCATACGTTGCCTTTCTTGTGTAGAATCATCCGTCAACTCCGGCTTGACGAGCTGGTCTCTTGGCCGTCAGAGCGCGGTGTGCTAGTTCAATTCCAAGTAACTGGTCACTGGGAAAGCCCAGCATGTTTTTCAATAAATTATCCAAAAATGTCATCACGTCGGCCCCTTCTTTATCTTCACATATTCCATATATCTAAAGGTTATCTCTGCGCGCTCAGCCTTCCTGCTCAACCAGCCTCGCTTCTAGGCTGGCTTGACGTTCTGTTAATCTCTTAATTAAAGACGATGCCACCTGTAGCAGCGTCTCAGTCTCGTCAAATCGCCCCTCTGCCTCTTCCATTCTAGCATCAACTCTTCTTAACCCTCGTCTAATATGTGCATATTGTTTGTTGTTGTCTTTCCTAAAGTCACGAAGCTCTTTCGGGATATTGAAGAGGCTGGGCTCGTCTGTATCCATGCCCTCTGTGGCTAACCTTAGCTCGGGAGAGTAGCTCCTATCCACGTGGCTTTTCTCTGTTTCCTCTTTTGTCTGAGTTGTGCCTCTCAAACTACATCACACCTAAACACATTCATGTAAAAAACACAGAGGTTAAGCCATCAAAGTGTGTGTAAAAGAAGTGTTTATGTCTGTCTTGCAGTTTCTGTTCCTGTCCGAGGTTTGCAGTGGAGAGCTCAGACCACACAGGACGCCGTCCTCTCCAAACCCTGCTCAGCGCTCTGGTACCAGCACACCCACGCACAACTGGCCACCTTAAAAAATTGTACAGTTTTGAGCTCTATAACCTGCAGATGAAAAATCTGTAGATCAGTCATCGTTGCTCTGTGGTGTTAAGATGCTGAATACAAGGAGAATAAAAGTGGATTATAATTGATACCAAAACGGATCTTTATCCATGGAATCAGTAGCTTAAAATCAGGAATTTCAGGCTTTATTATCAAGGTTAAGTTAAGAAAATAAATAAAAATAGGTGTGACCATATTTGACCATTATGAGCTAATTCAAGCAAGTAGAAAACTGAATAATAATTATCCATAACTGTGGATGAACTGGCCGTTAGATGAACTGCAGTTTTTGTCCTTTGGCTTCTTGATGGCTCACACCGTTCCCCTCTCTCACCTCCTGCAGGGGGCAGTGTCCAGCTCTCTCACCTGTCTGCAGCTAAATAAGAGGGCGGAGCGAGTGGCAGCTCTGCTGATGGAGAGAGGCGGTCTGCAGGAAGGAGAACATATCGCTCTGGTGTACCTGCCAGGTGAGAGACGATGCAGATGTTAAATGTACTTTTCAGGTGACAGCACCTGGACACTGCAAGCATCGTTCACACCAGTGTGTCTCCTTCTTCTGCAGGTACAGACCTGATCGCAGCCTTTTCTGGCTGCCTGTACGCCGGCTGCGTTCCCATCACAGTGCGACCGCCTCACCCTCAGAACATCTCCACCACCCTGCCCACTGTTAAGATGACAGGTACAGCGTTTCATTCATATCCGCACAGGGAAATCACGCTCGCATTAAGTACTTTAATTTAACATAAATGCAGGTCGTGCACAGCCGCCTCACAATGCAGTCTGAGTAGTTCTGGTTGCAGATATAAACCTAAAGAATGCACATTAAATGAAATCCTCTGCTGTGATGAAACCTGCCTTTACAGCTCCATCACTCTGATTTATCGAAAAATAAAAACTTGCTGTAGCTGCAAGTCTGTGGAGTTCCCCACAAAACAAGAGCAAATACAGCCCAGTATGTCGCAGAACAACCACTTCAGCTGGTGGTGAGAGATGGGCTGTGAGAGACCAAAGTGACATGTCCTTCTCTTTCAAAGTTATCTAAGCTCAGCTCTCTACTGCACACAAGCACAACATTCAAAGATGTATCTGAAGCTGAATTTTGGTGAACAGAAAGCGATCCCTGCTGCTATAATCACAAGATGGAATTCAACACTGAGACAAGTAAAGGCTGTTCTTCAATGTGAACATCTAAAACTCTCTGCTCTTCTTGAAATGGCTGCGCACAAGGAATTATTATTCACAGCATGAACCTGTTGAAGGAGATGGTGGACAACTTGAAGCTTTTTGGAGCAGCAACAGATTTGACACAAGGTGAGAAAATAGTCAGGATCAGTCCTGCTGTTCCATCCGTGCTGGGGGTTAGGTGACAAACCTAGCTACAGCTAAGTCACTACCTGGATATTGCTGATGGACAGAACGCCCTCTTGTTCTGGGCAATGAACATGCAGACTCTTCGTTCACTGTTTCTTGTGGCCACCAGGCAGTACCTGCATGTAGTGCTGCAGTGGAGCGTGTTTTCAGCTATGGTGGCAACATTCAACGGCCTCATCGTGGACAAATGACTGACAGACTTTGGGCCAGTTTGGTCTTTTGCAAATGCAATGCAGAATAGTTCATTGTTACACACACACACACACACACACACACACACGTCTGGTTTCCTATCCTCGTGGGGACATCCCATTGGCATAATGGTTTCCCTAGCCCCTTACCCTAACCCTAACCATTACCCTAAACCTAAACCTAACCATAACCTAATTGTAACCCTGACACTAAAACCACATTTTCAGTGTGAAAATTGCTTTCAACCCAGAGGGGACATGGATTTTGGTCCCCACGGTGCAGAAAGTCCCCACCAGTATAGTAAATGTCAGATTTTGGTCCCCACCAGGATAGTACGAACCCGTACAATTTTTCTCTGTCACTCACACAAGGACACATACAAACATGTTGACACATAAACTAGATCAGAGAGGACATGCTAATCACACTGCACTACATTCACTGCGATGTTTCTTTGTTTTGCAATGTGGAAACCTCAGTACTTTTTGTTGGTTTTGCATTTTTCATTGAATGCTTATTCTGTGAATTAATAGTTTAAAAGAAGACTATTTTTGCAGCTAAGTTTAACTGAGCTGTACATTATAGAGGTGCGATTTCAGAATTACTTTGTGTATATTCTGTAAGTTTGCTGGTTTCAGCATGTGTTGAGATAAACGCAGAAAGAACACATGGTCCATTATATACAATTAACATATAATTGCAACATTGTTTTCTACGTTACAATATGAAGTGACATGAAACAAGATTTGTTGACTGGTGCTATATGAATAAAAATGAACAGATCTAAAGAAGGTGTTCCTGAAATTTGGGTTTATCAGAACAGGACAGATGGATGACCACAGCCCTCTCAGCACAGGGCTGACAGGATGTTTCCCCACATGATAAATAAAAACACAAAATAGATTAAGACACATTACTAAACCAAACATAAAGATAAAAGTGCAATTACTGGATTTGTTTGATCAGCTCTTGCTTTTCAAAGACAGTGAGGAGCAAAGTACAACTAAAAGTGCTTTTTCTCATGAAGACGTTTAAACTGTAAACAGCAGCGTAGTAAATAAGGATCTGTGTCCACCAATCCTCAGCAGTGACAACACTTAAACGCTATAGTTCAAGATCCTCAGTGCACACCTTTTCTCCACTGTGCTAAAAATGCTCTTAGCTGATAAAGTAGAGGAGAAAAGTTTGACATATTTCACAATCATTAAATTTTAGAGATGCCTCTGTGTAAGTGTCACATAAATGCCTTATGTATAAAGAAGTTTAATAGTTGGTTCCAGCAGTTAAAATGTTCTTGCTTGTACATTTCTGTGGATAATATTGTAAAGGTGCATTTTATCTTGTGTAGGAGAGGAGACATGTTTATCTTGTCACAAAGAATAAGTTTTTGTTACACCGCTAGTATCGCGAGGTTTGGGTGTGATAATATAGGCTGTCAGCCCATGTTTAATAATCACGCTAAGGAGTTCAGTGAGCTATCTGCAAAAGCCTGGTTAGTCTACCAGCTGTTCAAGAATGCACAGGACTGTAAAGTTATTGTTCTAGGACCTCCAAAGTGGCAGGCGGCCACAAGTTTTCACGGCGTTCAATAAATGCAGCAAAGCACCCGTCTTGAAGAAGCCGTGCCTGTGTTGTCATTTCGGAGTTACACTCTGAAAACGAGGTCACGCTTGCTTCCCGAGCTAAAACCTCTGCTTGTGCTCACAGATTCTAAATCGCAACAAATAAGATAATAACAACACAAGTGACTACAAAGTGACAGCAGAGGCTGGAGAAGAGCAAGCACGAAGTGAGACATTGTGGTACCACACTTTCTAGTGGTACCACTCTTCATATACCAGTTTGATAATGTCCTAAATGCAGCATGTTAGTCCATCAAATTCCATCTGAGCTTTGAAGAAAACACACTCAGCTCTTCCTGGATTTTCAGAGTTGTTCGGTTCATACAGGAACTTCGCAGTCACAGTTAACATGTCGATGTTTGGCTCCGCCATCTCAGCCAGTGAGCCCGGTCACAATTTATTCTGAGGAAAAAAAGAGGAACAAAAAGACATTTTAAGAAGTTTGCTTTGTGTTGCTGTTGTTGTCTGTGAGTAGCATCCAATCAGAAGAGAGGAGGTGGAGCCTAGACAGATGAAAAGGAAATAGTTCAGAGAAGAAAACCAACATCCGTTTGGGGGATGTAACAATGACATAAATTACATTTTCAACAAAAGTTAGAGTGAAAACACAGTTACAGGAAAAATGTGTCTATCTAAATTTAAATAGTCTAAATTTTACATAGTCTAGAATCGTGTTAACAGCATCTGATTGGGCGGTTCAGAGTGGAGCCTACGTAAGACGCGTCAGCAAGGATCGGTGTGGACAAAAAAATCAACACACCCAGACTTATCACCTATCTGTGAAAGAAGAAGAACAACAACAGCAGCCTTTAAATCCTGTAGAAAAAATAAAATAACCTATTGCCTTTGGGAAACACGGAGTACTCCGTTCTGCAAATGGTACTGCAGAGCGAGCTGCCAGGAGACAATGCTACTGATGACCAGAGCATATAAATGCAACACTTTTCATATTTGACAATATATTTTGAAAGCACAAGACAAATCAGAAACTGTTTTTAATTTAGGTTTTTATTTTTATTTTGTTTTATTTTTCAGCTGTTGATTTGATGGTGATGTGATGCTATATTACATGTTTTTAAGATTCAGTTGAATTTAAGATGTTTAATATAGCATCAAATCACAATCGTCTCCTCAAGTTGCTTTATACTGTAAGATAGAGACCCTACAGTAGCAGCAAGAAAACCCCAATTAATTAATAATCCCTTATGAGCAAGCACTTGGCGACAGTGGGGAGGAAAAACTACCTGTAACAGGCAGAAACCTCCGGCAGAACCAGGCTCAGAAGGGACGGCCATCTGCCGCGGCCGGTGGGGGTGATGGTAACGATAATGAGGAGACACGATGAAGAATATTTCTCAGTCTAATTAAAGTCGAATGAAATAGTTTTAAAATAAAATATACCTCAGATGTTAACTCTGAGGCCAGACTGCTTTAAGATTTTAAAAGAGGTATTTGAAAAAACTCAAGATGACAATTTAGTCATCTGTACTGCCTTTAAAGCAGCGGCTGAACGGCTTCTTAAAAGCTTTTAACACTGCTGAAAAAAACCTGGCGAGTTTGGATTTCTTTGGAGGATTCATGAAGACACCGAGATTGATTGCTAGGTGCTTCAGAATAGTATCGTCAAAAGATGAATCTTCTGAGATACTGTCTGAAGATCCAAACTCCTTGATAAGGCCTTTAGCTGTGGCCTTGACTAATTTAACCCTGTTATTTTTAAGAATTTCCAGGGATTCGGTGCATCTCACTTCAGAAAGTACCAAATCTGTCAGATGGTTGATAACTAAGTCTAATTTTCCTGGATCCAGAAGATTTCTGGTATTTTTGTGCAACTTTTGTGCGATTCTCGTGGCTAAAAGAGTGCTAAATTGATGGGCAATTAGCTTAGCATAAAGTGACACTAATGTTTCTGACCGTTCTTCCTCTGGGTTTTCAGAGGTTGCTGGCTGACTTTGACCTTCTGTGGGTTCAGTGTGAAACACTGATGCCTGATCACCAAGATTCATTGCTAGGTGCTTCAGAATAGTGCCGTCAAAAGATGAATCTTCTGATATCATTACATCGAAGAACTTGTCTGGAGATCCAAACTCCTTGATAAGGCCTTCAGCTGTGGCCTTGACTAATTTAAGCAGGTTATTATGAAGAAAGTCCAGGGATTCGGTGCATCTCACTTCAGAAAGTACCAAATCTGTCAGATGGTTGATAACTAAGTCTAATTTTCCTGGATCCAGAAGATTTCTGGTATTTTTGTGCAACTTTTGTGCAATTCTCGTGGCTAGAAGAGTGCTAAATTGATGGGCAATTAGCTTAGCATAAAGTGACACTAATGTTTCTGACCGTTCTTCCTCTGCGTTTTCAGAGGTTGCTGGCTGACTTTGACCTTCTGTGGGTTCAGTGTGAGACACTGATGCCTGATCACCGAGATTCATTGCTAGGTGCTTCAGAATAGTGCCGTCAAAAGATGAATCTTCTGATATCATTACATTGAAGAACTTGTCTGGAGATCCAAACTCCTTGATAAGGCCTTCAGCTGTGGCCTTGACTAATTTAACCCTGTTATTTTTAAGAATTTCCAGGGATTTGGTGCATCTCACTTCAGAAAGTATCAAATCTGTCAGATGGTTGATAACTAAGTCTAATTTTCCTGGATCCAGAAGATTTCTGGTATTTTTGTGCAACTTTTGTGCGATTCTCGTGGCTAAAAGAGTGCTAAATTGATGGGCAATTAGCTTAGCATAAAGTGACACTAATGTTTCTGACCGTTCTTCCTCTGGGTTTTCAG
The DNA here is from genome assembly GCF_001858045.2 of Oreochromis niloticus. Classification (NCBI taxonomy): domain Eukaryota; kingdom Metazoa; phylum Chordata; class Actinopteri; order Cichliformes; family Cichlidae; genus Oreochromis; species Oreochromis niloticus. The sequence goes on along the minus strand of NW_020327670.1, from coordinate 42,850 downwards.
AGGTTGCTGGCTGACTTTGACCTTCTGTGGGTTCTGTGTGAGACACTGATGCCTGATCACTGAGATTCATTGCTAGGTGCTTCAGAATAGTGCCGTCAAAAGATGACTCTTCTGATATCATTACATTGAAGAACTTGTCTGGAGATCCAAACTCCTTGATAAGGCCTTCAGCTGTGGCCTTGACTAATTTAACCCTGTTATTTTTAAGAATTTCCAGGGATTTGGTGCATCTCACTTCAGAAAGTACCAACTCTGTCAGATGATTGATAACTAAGTCTAATTTTCCTGGATCCAGAAGATTTCTGGTATTTTTGTGCAACTTTTGTGCGATTCTCGTGGCTAAAAGAGTGCTAAATTGATTGGCAATTAGCTTAGCATAAAGTGACACTAATGTTTCTGACCGTTCTTCCTCTGGGTTTTCAGAGGTATTTGAAACCAGGTCCGGGTGTTCTGCACTCACACAGACTGGTTGATTGGTGAGATCAGTAACTGGACTTGACTGTGATATAAACAGTCTGTCACTTGTTTCACCAGCATCTGGTCCAATCATAACTTCTTCCTTTGATGAGGTCAGCACTCTTACTATATCTTCCACGGCACCAGAAATTTTGTCATTTATAATAGTTTGGGTTAAAGTTTCATTCTCCAACCAGAAAAGAAGGTTTTGTAAGAACCTTTCCACTGAATCTTCTACGAGCACATATGGCACCTTAGGAGCAGAGGGTACGTTACACTCACCCTGTGAAGTCTTAGACATGTCAGACTCTGAGAGACTTTTACCCATTTGCATCGTGGGAGCTGGATATGTTGACTCAACATGGTCGTACACTTTATCTGTCAACTCCCTTGAAAACATCTCGATTTCCTTACTTGTCAGGTCAAGGTGTCCTGCCTGTGTTAATTTACTAAACAGTTTATCCATAACCGGCATGACTGTTCTAAATTTGAGTGGAGAAGAACTTTTAACTGTGGTTTCTAAGGTTGGTGATTTTCTGGGAACTTCTGAGGGATTCATGTGTACGCTTTTCCTGGAGTCAGCGCTCTCACTCTCAGCGGAGTTTGCCTGTTGTCTGTGAAAGGTCAAATATCCTTTGCTTTTCTTCACCTGATCTTTCAGCTCACTGTTCATTTTTTCAAATTCCTTTTTAGCAAACCTGAAGAAGTGTTGTTTTACTTCATCTGGTTTTATAATTAGGGCGCATGATGCAAAAAAGTCTTTCACCTTTTTGATCACCAGGTCCACATCAAAAGCAGGCTTGGGTGAGCTACACTTCTCACTTAATGTGATATCTTCTGTATCAGGATACTGAATGTTAGCAATTAACACATTTACAATGTCAGCTGCAGCTTTATCTGCATCATCTTCATCATGTAACATCATGTGACAGTCCTCATCATCTTTACTTATCTCTCTGTCTGTACTCCACCTCATGAGATCCATACTTATTTCTTTAATTGTTCCCATCTCAGAGAGCTTGGATTCAAGACTCTCAACGCTTGAACTAAAGGAGCTGGGTAAAGTCTTCATGCACAGGCAGCTCAGCTTACCTTTATATCTCTTCAGATATGAGAAAGCATGAGAAACCATGCATCTGAGGTTTTTTATGTTTGTTATTTTTCTGGTGACATAAATAGATTCAGGGTTTTCTGGGACTAGAACCCAACCCGAGTTGACTTTATTCGAGATCTCCTCCTCAACCATCTGTGTCAGCTCCACAGCGCTGTCACACTCCTCATGGGTGACATTAAGAGCAGCAGCAAAGCTGGTTGAGAGAGAGTTTCCCAATATGGGGCTTATTTTTGTCACGGCTATGCTAAGGCTTGTCTGGAATGACGCATCATTTAATTGGTCCTGACCTCCTAGAAGCAAAGTTTTTATGGTGCTTGCGCTAACTGACTGTATGACATCAGTAATCATATCAGCCAGTGCTACTTGGACATCGGAGTCCCAGATCCCATTTTCTATCAAGCCCCACTGTAATCCAGAGAGCCTATCGAAACACCCGCTGATAGCAGGTAAAATATCCTCTGAATTAATGAGGGTTGGGGTTCTAACACTGGATAAAGACATTGTCAATGACTTAGCTTCGCTACAATTACGTTGGAAATCCGTTTTCAGAAAGGGAAGATCGCGGTCTGTACATTTAACGTACGACACCCCTATTTATGGCTTCAGGTGGAGGTCACGTGCTGCAAGATCAAAGCAGAAAGGAACTGAGCTGTGTGACGTCATGCCGTGAGCGTTCACGTGCACACAAGTGAGCGATCTCACGCGTGCGCACATAAAACGCTTTGAAAGCTGCAACTGCATTAAAATCAGAATCGTTTTGATGGAGAAGCCCCTCGCTAATAAATCACAGACGCATAAACAGTGTTTTAGTTTCAGCGCCGACGTTGAAGTCGGTGTTGTCAAACTTTCAATCATACCTGTAGCTAGTTCTTTGAATCTCTCAAATGGGTTGAATGGCGGTTGTTTTCCACCATCATCGCAGAGCATTCCTCCAGCAGGTCCAACGCCTGATTCAAGAAAACCCGCGACTCCGGCAGCTGTGCTCCGAAGCAGTTTGCTAATGTGATGGTTAACTAGCTAAAGAATCCCAACATATACAAGGTACTTAAAAAACCAAGGGAACGAAGAAGGATGAGGAGAAGTCGAGACAGCGATCTGACTGATTGGTTAATCTGAGGCTCTCAGTGCTTCTCGGATTCACACACAAATGTACCGTCGATTTCCTCAAATATCAAGCGTGGTCCGGTGCACGCTGTCACTACCGATCGGTGCCAATGTCATTCCCAATATGCGCTGGCATGACGTCGGAGCAGCATGAGTACGAGCATTTTTTTTTTTTTTTTTTTTTTTGCCGATGCCCGTCATGCCGCCCCCCACCACGATGTCGCCCGTATCAAAAACCGCTACTGTACACCTGTGTAAATAATTAACAATAAAATAATGCTTCCCAAAGATATTTAGGACATTTTTAATTCACCCTGTAAATAGATAATGAAGAACTGAGGTACACGAATGAAATTAGTTACTGCTAAAAACCTGCTTAGCTTATGAAAACAGCATTTTGAGCACAGTAAAAATGGCTTTTTGATTTTTTTCAAATTATCCTCGTGCTTATTCAGAGGGACAAAAAGACCCGTGCAAATATATTCAGTTATCAGGTTTAAGAAATTATTACAAAAAATATAAAACCTTGAAAATTCACACAATGTGGGAAAAAGAAAGCAATAAGCATTTATTTTATTTTCTGATCATTACGGAAACGTGAAGACTTTAGAGGCTATTGGAAAACTTTAGATCCTCCTACCTACTCCTCAGGCAGAGAGATCCGAGGGCATGGTGACGCTGTTAACCTGATTGGTCAGTAGCTGACGAGTTCATTCCCGTTACTTCTCTTATCCAGAACGTAATCAGTGCCGGGGAGGTTATGGTCAACGCGAAACCCAAACAAAAAACGCTTCAAGCGGAAGCCAGAAAGAATCCTGACCGTCTGACGACGAAAGAAAAGTGGATGTCAGTAAGTCATGTAACTTTATTCAGTTTTTCCAAATGTACTAGATACTATATTTACATTTGTGTGTATAACTGTAATCCTGTTGCAGATTCTTTCCATGTGCACTCAAAGAGTAATGCTAACCCTTTCAGCTGTTTATAACTCACTGACTTCTCTGGGAGCTTTGTGACTAAATCTGCATACACACCATGAAGGATATCATTTTAAACAAAACCCTGAATAACAGCTGCCGTGGTTTTTGTTGTTTTGTAGTTTTTAGGTAAAGTGAACCTCAGTTAGATTCAATTAATCTTGCTTGGTGCATTGAAGAACTCTCTGCACCCCTTCTTTGTACCAGAAACAATGGCATCAGCAACATCTTTGCCCAAGGCCAACAGTGCTTTCTCTCTGGCTTTGCTCAAACAGCTGAGCAACAACAAGACGGGAAACATCTTTCTCACCCTGTTCAGCATCTCTTCAGCCCTGGCTATGGTGATGCTGGGGGCCAGAGGCAACACAGCCACACAGATGTCAGAGGTAAAGTACACATGCTCACACACAAACATTAAAATTATAGTGTAGAATAGTTATTGTAGTGGTACTCATTTAACACATTGCAGGATGCTCTGGTGTTAATCTGGGCAGGGGGGTTATGCAGCAAATGGGCACAGGTCAGACTCAAACCTGGCTGCTTTTCTCCAACCATGTGCTAACCTACTTATTTAAAGTTGCAACCCATGGGACAGTAACCTTCAATGTTTAAATTGAGCCAGTTGAAAGTTGCTGCCATCACCTTAGAAATACAGCAGCACTGAGAGAACATTCAGTGATAAGATAATAAAATAATCAGCTGGATTTCAAGTGTTTATTTTATTGCTCTGTGTGATTAATCACAAGATTAATGATTTTCTGCAGCATTAATCGTGTGTCTTTTAAGAAAGTGTTTTACTCTGTTTTTCATGTTCTGTATAGATTTTTTTTAACCACTATTTAAAAACGTTTCTGGAATAGTTGGCACTCACAGGGACTATTTTTTTGTGGATGACCTGTGAATATGATCTATGAAACACCGCTTTTAGGTTAGATGATGCCAACACACCCTTTTCTTGGGATGTGCAGGGTTCATGTGACCACTTATTGCTAATGTTAGGCTAAGTGAATCCAGATAACAGAAAGGTTCCTTGGGTATTGTCAATGGAAAATTGTACTTAGTAGTCAGTATAATCTTTTAATGATATAAGTTTCCATATATGCTTAGAGGTGTATAATCGATTGTGTAGTGATAGGATGTGTGATCTTTAGTAGGCTTTGTGTGCATTCCAGGGTGTTCTGGTATTCAAACCCACATCCTGGGACCATGGGAGAGGTCGTACCTTGTTTTATTGTTTTACGGTAGGTAGAGCTGGGCGATATAAGATTTTTTCATATCACGATATGTTTTTTTCATTTCAGGCGATAACGATATATATCACGATATAACCCAAATAACTATATTTGTAAGATTTAAATGTGCCGTTGCTCACAAGTAAAATGTGAAATAATTAGCAGCTTGTTTTAATTAAAATATTTATTTCCCATAATAAGTTCAACAGGGTAGATGTACTTAAGGAACATGAGACTTCAGTTTCAGATAAAGGCAAATATTGTAAACTACACAAAAGGCAGCCGCTAAAGCGTTTACGTTTCAAAATAGAACAAACAAAACAGACTACTAAATTGTCAATTTCACTTAGAAACAAAATATTAATTCTAAAAATAAATCTTAGGTCGTTTTACGGAAGAACTGACAAAATTGACTAACTTTTGTCAATATCAAATAAACTGAGAACTAAAAGGAAATTCTCAGGCTACGTCCACACGTACACGGGTATTTTTGAAAACGGAGATTTTCCGTTTTCGTTTTAAAAAATAATCCCGTCCACACGTAAACGCAGAAATGAAGGAAAACGCTGCTAGGAACATGCCAAAGCAACAGGTGGCCATATATTCCTAACCGTGTAGAAATGTTGGCCAATCAGAAGTCTAGAAGCCTCGGTAGGAAATAGTAAAGAAAGATGGGGCATAGAAACAGAACCGAGTCGTATGTGTGGAGGGACAGTAACTATGTGTGTATATGTAAGCATTTAAACACTGCAGAGAGTACAATTAACAGTAACAGTATTGTAGAAATTCATTTCACTGAAACAATAACGTGGCGCACAGTGTGACGTCAAAAAAGGCGCACACCTTTGACGCTGCGTTTTCTCAGTTTTTCTTGTCCACACGTAAATGCAAAAACGGAGTTTTCGAAAATATCCACCCTGGCAGGCGTTTTTAGAAATCTCCGTTTTCAGTGACTGAAAACGCCGTTTACGTGTGGACGAAAGGTGCAAACGCATAGAAAAATCTGCGTTTTCAAAAATACCCGGGTACGTGTGGACGTAGCATCAATCTCTCCTTGTTGTATAGCTTAGCTTTTCAAACAGTTTTAACAGTTACTTTAGTCTGACAAAAGCCGAATGACGAATTAGCGCTTTCAGTCAGAGATTGAGCATGCACCGCTTTATTGTATATCCAGACTTGCTTTCGGCACAATTGACAGTGCGCGCTACTCTGTTTTTTGTCAGACTTGAAATAGCCGAAATACCTTCACACTACGGAACTTCTGTGGCCCTTCCGTTTGACAATCTCTCCGGCATTGGAACCATCATCTGTTTTTTCTTCGGTAACCTTCGCTCACGCTCTCGGTTGATTTTTCTCTAGCAAACTCATTTCCTTCATTACCTGGGCGGCCCGGCTGCAAAAACAAATACACATGTGCGCCTTGGCGCTTGTGCTGTACGTAACAAGTCATGTGACGTGACGCTGCGGCTGTGATTGGTTCGGCTCTGCGCTACTTAATTTGGATTGGCTGTTCTTTTTTTTTTTTAAGAGGACAAGAGAGATGAGGTCTATCGCAATAGTTTAATTTTTCTATCGAGAAAAAGTTATTTCACAATACATATCGTTATCGTTTTATCGCCCAGCTCTAACGGTAGGATAAACGTAGCTATGTCAGTTTTAGTCTAAGTGCCTTTTTTTACATATAGATGAACTGTTGGATTTTCCAGACCAGCAGGTTTAGGGAAGTCGTTTATGGACACACACACACACACACACACACACACACCCCTAAACATCCACATTCTAATGTAAGGAACAAACACCCACTGATGTATAAAAGAAAGACCAGAGCGCGTGTCACAGAGCCCTGAGGCCCGTTCTTCGTACTTCGCTAAGTAAGTTAGCCGGATTTGAATGTTGACGATTTCGCGTGATCTTGGATCGTTCGGTTCTCCGAAGCTCATCTGGGACTTGCTGTCATAGCAACAGATCCGTAAGCGTAAACCTGCTCGGGAGCAGGTTTACTTTATGTAAACAGGATTAGATCGCGGCCACTCAGGTATGTCCGCTGCAGTTATATGAAAGCAAGAGCGATATTTCGCCACTGTTTTACCATAAATAAATATTATCAATGTAACTAAAGATAATGCAGCATTTGATTCTTTTATTGATTTCATACAGATACATACAGGTCATTTCCGAAAAAAAGGGAAATGTACTATTAATCATTCTATTACATGTAGTAGATCATGTCAGATGTAATTCATATTTTAGAGTAGTAATAGTAAATTACTACGTGCAATCAAGATGAGAGACCACGGCTATAAAAGCGAAGGTGGATTTGGGAAGTCTGTCGCAGCCATGTCCTGTCCGTTTGTACGCGAGCAAGGAAGGTGCAAGACTGATAAGGAGAGTTTACAGAATTTAGCGTATATTGCGGGATAGACAGGATCCTTTAGCTCAGCGCGACGGTGTGCTCATAGAGAGATATCGATTCTCCCATGAGGGTATTATTTACTTTCTTCCTCTCTCTCTCTCTCTCTCTCTCTATATATATATATATATATATATATATATATATATATATATATATATATATATATATATATATATATATTACTTACTGTACTGTATATACTTACTCCCGACTTACTGTGCATGCTTCAGTCACCCCTTGCATGGGAACAGGTAAAAGTGATGGAGTGTTATGTCAAACTACACACAAAAAACCCCACAATGTCAATAAATGTCACAGTACAAAAGGGGTGTGACGAGGGGGTGCAGGACCACCACCTGTCTTTATTTGCTCTGCCCTTTTCTTGGTTGCTGTTATAAACAAACAAACAGATTATTCCAGGGTCTCTTGTCATAGACTAAAAGCAATATAAGTGATAAATATTACCATTCTGTGGAATATTTTCATATTTCACTTTTACTTGTTCCCATGTTCTAGTGGGTCCTGTTGTGGCTCTAATGTGAAAGAGGATATGATATATATATATATAGATATAATATAATATAATGTGGTATAATATAATATCACATGATATAATGTAATATCATGGATCACTTACGAGTTTAATTTGTCAGCAACTTTCTGCCAGCCCTCTCTCCTTGCTTCTGCAGCCTTTGCAGTGTTCCCCTGCGTTTTAATTAAACTCTGAAACTCCTGATATCCCTCAATCAAGAGTTCTTGGTCTGCTGCCGTGAAATACTGAGCGCGCTCCTTCGACATCTTCGCCGACCAATCGCAGGGTTGCCGATCAATGTTTCTACTATCGATGCGTAGCCCCTTTTAAGCCACCCAGTGATCTCAGATTACTTCATCCAGCTATACTAATCGTCAACAACAGGTGTGTTCGGAGAACCGGATTAGCGAGCTCAAAGTTAGCGCGATGATTTGATCTTGGATGTGTCATTTGATCTTGGATGTAGTAAGCGAGGTACGAAGAACAGGCCCCTCCTCTGTGCTGCCCTTGTATACAAGTAAAACTGTGTTTCTCCTCTCTGATTTTCAACTGAAGAAGTGTTTTAGAATAAATCTCCTGACAGGTATGTTGAAGAAGTTGGGCACTCAGGGGAAACAAATGCTAACAAATGATCTAACAACAAAGAAAGAAAATCAAAAGTTAGTTTAACACTTACCTCAAATGAAAGGCAATTAAACACAAAGTTTAAACCAAATAAAATTCAGTCTCTCAGTCAGTTGTTTTTGAAGCATTAACATCGTCACACATGACGTTCCAGTATTTTTTTTTCTTCTCTGTGTTCTTCTTTGAATCCACTAATGTGTTTTGTCCACAGTGCTTGCAAGCCAAGGATTGTTGGGGTGATGTTCACAGCAGCTTTGCCAAACTTCTCACTGAACTCAACAGGCCAGAGGCTCTATTTACCTTCACTGTTGCTAACAGACTGTACAGAGAGAAGTCCTGCCCCTTTACTCAGGTCTGTTTCTTCTTCTTATGTAGAGTGTGATTCTTCATACGCTTGTGTGTTTTGGAGTCAATGAGAAGCAGGGAGAGAAATGCTGTGAGTTTGGTGAAGGGAGAAGGGAGCAGCAGGTCAACATATAAGCAAGTAAAGTAGAAACTCTCATTGTACTCGTCTGGCTTCTCAGATGATTCTCACTGACCAGAATCTGTGTGTTAGTGATATGAGGCATGTGTGATCATGTGGATATAACTGTGTTTTCTTATCATGTCAGCCTGAAGTAAATCAGAATCAGTGATGTCAGAGACTTTGCTGGAGTCAATTTATAAATGTGTCGTCTGTGGTTTCAGAAATTCTTAATACAAAGCAAGAAACATTACAGCACAGAGCTGGAGTCTGTGGACTTCAAGACCAGGTCTGAAGAAGTTAGGATTAATGTCAACAACTGGATGCAGCAACAAACACCAGGTGGATCACATTTACACATGTACACACAATATCTTCATCTAATGTCCAGTTCAAGTTCACATGTTTTTCATAAGCAGGACTCACTGCTCCTGCTAAGTCCCTCTAAGGTGAGGAGTGTGCACCTGTAAGGATACCATGAAAATACTGAATACATGTTTTTTTGTTTTTTTTCCCTTCTGCTGCTCAGAAGTGATGGTAGATGTACTTAAGATAGTTTTAAAGAGTGAAGAAGCTTTACAGACCTATGACCAGGGTTTGTCAAAGGGCTCCTTCCACCGTTAATCCTGATTTAACCCACAGTGCTTCAATCTCTGGATCCCAGAACCACCTTCCTCAGTGTCTGCACAGTCCTCTGTTCACTTTTTTCTTTTCAGCCACTGTTTCCCTGCCTGTTTGGGCTGGCATAGCTTTCACTTCCAAAGTGGCTGCCAGGCACCAGAATACTTTGTTTACATCTAGATGTGTTGACCTTGACTGAAGGCTCAGCTCAAGTATATGCAGAGCATTGAGGATGTGCATGAAGAAATATAGGGAGGAGCGCCATCTTGTGGAACAGTACATTAATGTAACTTTACCTGCTTACCTGATGTCCCTTGTTTAGCCAGAATGGCTGTGCACACTTACTTTTTCTAAATATTCACATGTTGTGCTGATGAATAATATCTTCAGGTTTCACTAACAGTCAGAGAATATACTCTGATTAAACAGCATTTGTAAACTCATCATGTTTCTCTAGCCTACAAAGGCTGAAAGAGTGTGGGGTCCATCATGTTTTCATAGATTTGTGGATGAAAACTTTGCTGCAGTCTTTGAGGCTTTACTTCTTAATGTTTACATTTGGTTTTACTTTGTTCACCAGGTAACATCACAGAGGTGGTGGATGAAGATGATTTGAGTGAACTGACCAGGCTGGTGTTGTTCACTGCCACCCACTTCAGAGGCAGCTGGATTAAAGATTTCTCGTGGTTTGAAACTTATGATGCTCAATTTTGGCTTAATAAGGTAAAACAGAGAACACTGACTATGAAATATGAGTGTCTGAAACTATAACATTATAAAGTGTATATACTGTTTCTGCTGTGGTTAGTCATATTAAACATGGAGAGTTTCAAATCATGAGGTGAGCAAATGTACAAGTAATGCCTGTGAGCCAAAGCTCAGATTTCAGACTTCTGTAAAGGATCGGTTTCAGTTTTTCTGCTCTTACTTCTGTGTGATATGTCAGAAATAGCAGCCACTCCTCAGACACTATTTCTACTTTTTAGTTGCGCTTAAAATTTTCCGTTTTGATAAAGTATGCCTTTTTGACAGTGTATGCCTGGTGGGAACATCTTAACCTGCAGGTGCCCCCTCAGCTTCCACCTTTTGATGTGGAGTAGCAGCAGCTCTACTCTGAGCCCTTTTTTGAATAACTGAACTCACCCTATCCCTAAGGGGAAGCCCATCCACCATTGGGAGAAAGCTATTTTCTGTCGGTTGCAGCTGCCAGGGCCCTAGAGTGCGACCAATTTGGTTGCAAATGCGACCTAATTTCATAATGGTGCAACTCAAAAAGATCCTAGGTCGCACCAGTGCGACCAGCTGTTGAAGTTAAAAAAAAAAAAAAAAAGTCTCAGCAACTCTGAAAGTCTCTGTGTGGTCAACAACAGGTTAGATGTTCAGATATTGAGATGTTCAGTTCGAAGCCTTTGAGGCATTTTTCATTTTGACTTTCTTTTTATTTTATATATCTTGAGATATTTTAAGTTTAAATTTCAGCTCAGTGAAGCACTTTAATCACAAGAACTTTTTCAGTACCTTATTTTTTTGGACTATAAAGCACACTTAAAATCCTTTCATTTCCTGAAAAGTGCACCTTATGTATGAATTCTGCTTGTGCTGACTGACCGGGAAAAGATTTTATGTGGTACACAGCGCTCAAAATCTGTCAAAATGTTTTAGTACGACTTTATTGTGTGCGTATAAGGACCACAAAATGGCAACTGTTAAGAGACATGCTTACGAAGCAGATTTCAAACTTGTATCAGTCATGCAGTAGAGCAGTTGCTAGAGAATTCAACATTAGTGAATCAATGGTATGGAAGTGGAGGAAGCAAGAAGAATGAGTTGAGTAAAGTTTGACTTATCTGACTGTTTGACTTTGCTTAATGCACCTTATAATCTGGCGCACCTTATGGTCCAAAAAATCTGGTAACTTATCTTTCTTGTAGAAATGTGCTCCAAATAAAGAACTTTGTGTTGACAAGATTGTCAGTTAATCATTTACAAATCAATATTGTCTGTATGGACAACAATTTTAAAAGAAAAAAAAAAGAAAAAAAGTGAACATGTAAAGCTGCGGTGTTTAGCGATGTGATTGAAAAATTTGGCTAAAAGTTAGTCTAGAGCCCTGGCTGCGATCCTATTTTTTAATCTTTAAGTAGCAATAATAGTTAATTAAACAACAATAATAATGTTAACAAAAAGATCAGGCCGATATTAATGGATTCATGGCATTTCTCAACAACAGTGCTCTGTTTGGTGGCAGATGGCTGCATAACATTTAGGACAGAACAATTTACAATTTATTGGTAAATTCACTTTATCAATAAAATGATAAAAATCATTTTATAAATAAAATGGTTACTAGTAGATCTGAAACCAACAATAGCAATGATTATTTGACTAGTTCACTAATTTTACACACACACACACACACACACACACACACACACACACACACAATCTCTAATAAGTGATATTGTTTCCATCCCAGCTGAAGAAGGAGCTGACCTATAAAAAGTTTGTGGCTTGGACTCATCCAGGCAAGATGCAAACATGTTACATTGATGTGAGGCTGCCTCAGTTTACACTGGAGGAGACGTATGACCTGAACACAGTCCTGAGCAGCATGAGCATGGTGGACGTCTTTGATCACACAAAGTGTGACTTCTCTGGTGAGACATACGTTTGTAGCTTATTGGTGTTTATGAACAGAGTGTAGAGCAAAGATGCTCCAGCAGTGACAGAGTTCTCCAAAAGACCATGGAGCTGCTTATTTCAGCAGATTGTTTGTCTTGTTTGATGATCATACTACTGTGAGATTTTAAAAGCAGGATCTAAGCTTTGATGCTGGGTTTTGAATGGACTGGTGGACTTTTACATGATAGTTCTGACACTATACTACACTATACCATAATACTGACAGACAGTCAGGGAGGAATTCTGGTTCATCCTGCCTAAACCAGCTGTACTCATTGACACTAATCACTAATGACAGGCTGTTAAAGTGACATTATGAAGGGTTTTTTTTTCATGGTTATTTTGGAGATAGTACACTTTGACAAAATAGTTGAGAGGAAGAAAGGCAGAGGATGAGTTGAATGGCATGCAGGAAATGGTCTTGAAACAGTCAAACCCCGGCTCCTGCAGCACCTTTGGTATTTTGGTTGTCACCTCAACCAGGTGATCTATATCACCACCTAGCCTTATCAGATTTTAATTTGAAAAAAATCCTCTCAGATAAAGAAAACGCAGCATTGTATTCATTTAAAATGTTCTCCTTTCACTTCTCTGTCACAGGCATGTCTGGGCACAAAGATCTGGTACTTTCAAAAGTCATCCACAAGGCTTTTGTGAAGGTCCACGAGAAGGCAACTGAGGCTACTTTTGTGGATATGTGTTGGGGTGAAGCTATGTGTTCGTTTGAGCTTCAGTCGGGCAAGATAATGCGGGGCAATTTAAAATCCTTCATCGCAGACCACCTCTTCCTCTTCTTCATCAGACATAACCCCACCATGAACATCCTGTTTGCTGGTCGGTTCTGCTGCCCTGTGTGAGCTCTGTGTCCTTTAGAGCAGCTCAGTACCAGAAGTCTTTAGTGTTTAGTTGGAGAACCTTTCAAAATCACTGCACAACAGCGCTGTATCCATATTAATATACAGCTCTCTACTATCAGTTTTTTTCTATGTTTTGTATCTCATATTTTGTATTTTTCTATTTTCAAAACTTTCTTATCTTTAATGTTATCTGTTCAGATGTTTATACCATACTCTTCTAATGTCCCATCTTCTGATCAGAAATTTATCAAACAGTGTTTAGTGGCTGAAATGAGACAAACTGCTGCATGATGTATAATTTACATTTGATCTTAATTTTTCATTCACCTCACACTGGCCGGTTCAGGACAATTAGCACATACAATGCTCAGTTCTGCACTTGATGGTGACCAGGAGATGGTATCTGTATATTCTTGTCTCATTGTGGCAGGTTGTGAATTTCAGTATACAGTAATTAGGCCTCAGTATATAGAAGTCATGAACACAAATATCTGAGATCATGATGGAGCTGTGTCATGTCTGATATTGACATGGCTTTAGAATACCAGCTCTGAATCAATAATGTGTCATGTTATATCCTTGTTGCTTTGATTCCTCTCTCCTTGTCTCTTCCTTGCCTCCTTCGTACACATCACTGGTGGAAGGGACTAACGTCAAGGAGAGGAGGCAAGGAAAGGAATGCAGGATGTACAATCTGAGAAATTAAAAGAAAGGGAATGTTTTTGTTTCCTGCATTTTATATAAAGTTTATAATAAGTATAAACTCTTCATGACATTATTTTTGGAAGTATCCCCGCTCTGATCTGAGTGCTTGAATCATATGATAAATACAAACACCTACAAGATATTATGGTAATGCAAATAAAACTAAATAAAAGAACATCCATTCAAACCATCTGTACAGATATCTATTTTTCTTCTTATTCGTCTTCTTTCGTCTTCTTATACTTTTCCCCTTTGTACACATAATGTGCTAGGTGATAATGATAGTAATGATAATTGTTTTGATGTTTCGAAACAGTGCAGAAAAAATATTTTAAGCTAAAAAAGAGAAAAGCTGCATCAGAACAAGACCCAGACTGTTCTGTGCTGAGCTGTGGTGCACTCCTCCAGAAACCAGTTTCTTTTTTTCTTTTTTTTATCAGAAGTTTGTTTTTTGTTTTTTACCACTATGTGTCAGTTTTTTGGCTTTGGGCCCTAAATGTGCCACTCTGAGGAATTGTTGGACAAATACAACATGAATAAAATGAGAGAAATTGACACTAGTTGTATAAAAATCATGAAATTAAATAAATATGATATATTAATAAATATTTCCCAATTTTTGCAGTAGAGAGCATGCCTAAAACAAATTAGTGCCAAACATACCAGATGAGAGGGGCAGAGTTTCCCAGGAGTAAAGATGGATAACGGTTCGCCATTCTGCAAAAAAACTCTACAAATTGTGGAAAACATTCAGAACAATGTTGTCAGTGTAAAATGGTGAGGACTTTAAAATGTATCACCATCTACAGTATACAACCTCAAACTATTCTGAGAATCTGTCGTGACACTACATATGCTCAGGAGCCAACCACTAAAATTTGTGCCTCTGGAAATGGCAGCTTGCACATCTGGAAAGGCACATCAGCCCTGAAAGTTGCACACAGGTTTTAGATCAATGTATGTTTCCATTCAGATTATGTCTTTTTCAGGGAAAGCTCTGCATATTTCAGGAAGTCTTCATTGAACTGAAGATATTATAAGAGCATGGCTTCATCATAGAATGATGCTGAACTGCCCTGCCTGCAGTCCAGATCTTTCACCAACTGAAAACATCTGAAATGGAAAATACCACAAAGAAGACTCAAGACTGGCTAAAACAAAGTAGAAACTGTACTGACCTTAGTTAGACAGCGAGTGATGACGAGACAGGCCCTGAATAAGATCAACACCGGTTCAGGTATAGCATTATTACTAAAGATAAGGTGAAGATGACTTATCTGAAAGATACTAGCAACATTTATATGTCCTAGGGCCCATTCAGATTATTCAGCTGTTTGTTAACACATGAAAATTACAGTGTACAGTCCACATTCAGCAGCTGGATCATGGAGAAACTCAAGGTGAAGTAAATATGATGAGAAATGTATATGTAGATAGATATATCTGTAGACATATGTATTCATACCCACCCTGGCTGGCCTCACGGTAGAACGAGTCAATACATATGAGCTCTAGGTGTCAGCTTGATGTAATACTTCCTATAGGTTCTCTGTCATATGATGCTGGCTTTTTTATGCAGTAGAAATAGCCAGCATCTGCTGATTTATTCCTCAACCTTTCTCTTCATAAAAGGTCTGTATAAATGTTCTCTAACTAGCCTAAGAACTCTCTCCACCCCAACATGTCCAATATCATCGTGCAGGTGTGAGAGGACAGTTTGTTTGTTCTACAAATGGCAGGCAGAACAAGTTGCTTTCCACCTGGAGTCTTTCTATGGTAAAGGTCATTCTGCACATGCAGCCTGCTCCATTCTCATGATGGTTTTCTTGTGGCATTTCACGACCCAACTCTTTTCAAATGTTCAACATAGCTCATCAGTTTCCGTCTTTATGCTGCTCATTTCCAAGCTCTTCTCACAAGTAATGCCCAAAATCCCCTTTTGGGGCTGTTCTAGTTCGTTCTCAAACACACACACAAACATAAACAAACACACACATGCAAACAAATAATTTATACACATTGTTGATGTAGCAAGTATTTTATTTTGTTTGTAAAAAGGAGGATTTGCATTGAGAGATTTTAGTTTCCAAGCTCAGATGCTCTCTCCTGCCTGTTTGCACCTGAAGATGCGGATTGATCCTGAAAATATCCTCCCATCCCACAGTACCACTGGCGCCATCTCCTGGGAGAAAAAACGCCATCCAACAAGTCCCGCAGACAGAACCAGACACTGGAAACAGCCCCCCAAACGGCATATATGTCCCCTCCTCACCTGTCAGTCATTCAATAGGCGCACCCTGGGGTGAGCAGGACAATAACTAACCTAGAGCTTTACTTTTATTGGACGTGTTTAGAAAAAGAAGCCTGAGAATATTTCAGCCTGCACTTTCTGTGCCTGTAGTAAAAAGCAGTTCTCTCTGATCTTAGTGTAATGGGTTAGATTTTGTAGGAGATGTTCTGTTCATGCATGGTGTCTGTGAACACAGTAGAACATTCACCCCTTTCTTAGCTCTTTAATCAGAGGCTGGTTATAAGGAGCAGCTGTGGCCTACTCCTGACTCCTGGCATTTGGCATTCAGGCCTACATTACAGGCCTACAATCTGCTGCTGTCCTGCTGTACTCATGTTGTTGCTCACGTGTTGACTGGTTATTCTTGTTGTTTTATTGTTCACTTTTTCATTTTTTAATTGTGCTGTGTGCATATGAGTGTACACACTGGAAAAGAAGTATGACCCACCATTTAAGAGTCAGTGAGGATTGCAGTGAGACGTCACGGGTGAGTAATTGGTGGCACCCCTTTGGCACTCCTCCCTGAGGGTTGCCTCTCCAAGTAGCCTGTGTCATATACGGGTTTATGTTAGTGTGTACAATAAGCCAAGCCCAAATATCACATCCATAAATGTAAGTTCTCTTTCAGGAAACCACACTTCTCCAGTTTCAGGAAAGAAATAGAACTCTGTGTTGACCATTTTTTCCCTCTCACAACAAAAGAGCTTTAAAAACCATTAATATGTGTGATATTTTTAATCTCTCCCTCCCCCCCCTTTAGTCTTTATCTCTCTTATTTGTTTAATTGTACATACTCCTCCACTGTACTATAATTTTACACTACAATTGTACAATCTCTTCTCCATCAATTATGCTTGTTAAAGATGGAAGAAGAGAAAAAAAGACGATAAGCCAAGCCAAGTGCAGCTTTACGTCATCTACAATACTTTTGCGGCAGTGGGCAGCTTAATGGTAGGAATATCTAGCTGTTGTACTTTACCTGTTCTCTGCTTTGACCGATGAATGCACGCTCAATAAAGCAATGTTAAAATGAAAACCACCGCTTGATCATTCTACAGCCTGTCTCCACCATATTGATTAACAATTTTATTGAGCTGCTATTTTTAACTAGGGCAACATGGTGGCAGCGAACCTTGTTCTTTTAAGTAATGCTCATTAATAAAGTGTTTTAATTAAAAGGTTTGGTATTGCAAGTCCTGCCACTTAACACGTTTTCTTTTCTGCAGCCCAATATTTGCAGTTATTGTTTAAACTTTTTATGAAATTGATTTGCCACGGCTCCGCCTTGTTAATAACGAGCCTGTGTGCCTTAAGTAACTGTTTAAACATTTGCACTGGCTAATGTAATCTCTCCTGGGGTGTAACTCTCTCCCCAGGTCATGTTACCATTTAGTTACCTTTACCGGTTTTCCTCCTTCACACCGCCACATGAGCACAGTAAAAACAACTTTTAAAAATGCATTATCTTCGTGCTTATTCCCATTGATAAAAAGACCTGTGCAAAAATGTTCAGTTATCAAGCTTAAGAAATTATGCCGTGCGTAATTGTGCAAATAATTATGAAAAAAATTAAAGATTTACAGAATGCGGGGAAAAAGAAAGCTGCTATTAAGCACTTATATTTCCTACTGATCATACGGAAACGTGAGCACTTTGTACGTTCCCGGAAAACTTTAGACCCGCCTACTCCTTACACAGAGAGATCCGAGGGCATGGGGTTGCAGTTTTCAGTTAACTGATTGGTCAGTAGGTGCTGATTTGACACCTGTTACTTCTCTAATCTAGAACATTATCAGCTCCGGGGCAGGTTATGGTCAACGCGAAACTCAAACAAACAAAAATCTCTTTACGCAGAAGCCAGAAAGACTCCTGACCGTCTGAAGACGAAAGAAAAGTACGTGTCAGTAAGTCATGTAACTTTATTCAGTTTTTACAACTCCAGTCTCGGTGGTTACTACTCATAAATTACCCCTATACAGTGTTTATATCTTGTGTGTATAACTGTAATCATATTGTTGTTTTTTTCATGTGCACTCAAAGAGTAATGCTAACCCTTTCAGCTGTTTATAACTCACTGACTTATCTGGGAGCTTTGTGACTAAATCTGCATACACACCATGAAGGATATCGTTTAAACAAACCTGAATACAGCACATGTTTTGTAGTTTTTAGGTAAAGTGAACCGCAGTTATATTTAATTAATCTTGCTTGGTGCATTGAAGAACTCTCTGCCCCCCTTCTTTGTACCAGAAACAATGGGATCAGCAACATCTCTGCCCAAGGACAACAGTGCTTTCTCTCTGGGTTTGCTCAAACAGCTGAGCAACAACAACAAGACGGGAAACATCTTTTTCTCCCCGTTCAGCATCTCTTCAGCCCTGGCTATGGTGATGCTGGGGGCCAGAGGCAACACAGCCACACAGATGTCAGAGGTAAAGTACACACGCTCACACACAAACACTA
Source organism: Oreochromis niloticus (assembly GCF_001858045.2). NCBI lineage: Eukaryota > Metazoa > Chordata > Actinopteri > Cichliformes > Cichlidae > Oreochromis > Oreochromis niloticus. The sequence continues at coordinate 24,314 of NW_020327670.1, read as the reverse complement.
AAATTATAGTGCAGAATAGTTATTGTAGTGGTACTCATTTAAAACTTTGCAGGATGCTCTGGTGTTAATCTGAGCAGCTGCTGGAAACCACTGTGACCATTATAACTGTATAAATGACCCTGACATGTCTCCACTGTATTAGTGTGATATTATTATAGTCTGAAACCTAATGTGAGCGACTGAGCTGGTTAGACATGAGGGCACAGTAAGTCATACAAAAGTGATGATATTGGACCCTAAAAAAAGAGGTGAAATAAACTAAACTCAAGTCAACATGACAACATAAATGAGCAAAGTAACTCCAGAGTAATGTGAAAAAATAAACTGAGACTGAAACTAAACCAGTTTTCTGAGATTTATTGAACGAAAGTAAAAATCTTTCCAACGGGATCAATGCTGCACAAACAGTCTTCCTACTAACTTTGAGAAATACACAAAATAATAACAGCTCCATTGTGTGGATACAGTCTTTGTCTGTTCATCTGTAGGAAGCTCAGTTACCACAGTCATGTAGGGACCAGCCTGATAATGAAGACACAAACTGAGCTTGAATGCAGCTTACAGTTAGTTGTTTTTTATTTTCACACACTCAGAAAGTTTTAAAAGAAAGTTAGAGTTACATACCAAGGTGGAAGACATGCAGCAAACGGCCACCGGTCAGACTCGAACCTGGCCGCTCTTCTCCAACCATGTGCTGACCTACTGAATTAAAGTTGCACCCCATGGGACAGTAACCTTCAGTGTTTAAATGCAGCCAGTTTAAAGTTGCTGACTCCACCTTAGAAATAAACAGCAGCACTTAGAGCGCATTCAGTGATAAAATAATAAGATAATAAAATAATCAGCTGGATATCAAGTGTTCATTTTACTGCACTGTGCTCTTAATCACAAGATTAATGATTTTCTGCAGCATTAATCATGTGTCCTTTATACAAAAGTGTTTTACTCTAGTTTTTTATGTTCTCTATAGATTTTTTTTTAATTACTATTAGATAATGTCTCTGGAATAGCTGGCACTCACAAGGACCATTTTCATTTTTTTTGTGGAAGTAAAATCATCTTTTGGTTACAACTTATCCAGATTGCCAATGTTAGGCTAAGGGAATCCAGATTACAGAAAGTTTCCCTGGGTATGTTGAAGAAGCTCCATAATGTAGGGTCCAGTTCAACATTCAAGTGTTAAGCTGGGCATCCAGTGGAAACAAACGCTAATAAATGATCTAATAAGAAAGAAAATCAAAAGTTAGTTTCTTTCTTGTTAGATCCAGTTCAGTATTTTCCTTCTGTGTTCTTCTTTGAATCCACTTATGTGTTTTGTCCACAGTGCTTGCAAACCGAGGATTGTTGGGGTGATGTTCACAGCAGCTTTGCCAAACTTGTCACTGAACTCAACAGGACAGATGCTCCATTTACCTTCAGTGTTGCTAACAGACTGTACAGAGAGAAGTCCTGCCCCTTTACTCAGGTCTGTTTCTTCTTCTTATGTAGAGTGTGATTCTTCATGAGCTCATGTGTTTTGGAGTCAATGAGAGGCAGGGAGAGAAATGCTGTGAGTTCTGTAGAGAAGGATGATGAGAGCAGCAGGTCAACATATAAGCAAGTAAAGTAGAAACTCTCGATGTGCTCCTCTGGCTGCTCAGATGGTTCTGACTGACCAGAATCTGTAAGTCTGTTAGTCATATGAGGCATGTGTGTTCATGTGGATGTAACTGTTTTCTTAATATGTCAGCCTGAAGTAAATCAGAATCAGTGATGTCAGAGACTTTGCTGGAGTGAATTTATAAATGTGTCGTCTGTGGTTTCAGGAATTCTTAATACAAAGCAAGAAACATTACAGCACAGAGCTGGAGTCTGTGGACTTCAAGACCAGGTCTGAAGAGGTCAGGATTGATATCAACAACTGGGTGCAGCAACACACACCAGGTGGATCACATTTACACATGTACACACAATCACTTCATCTAATGTCCAGTTCAAGTTCACATGTTTTTCATAAGCAGGACTCACTGCTCCTGCTAAGTCCCTCTAAGGTGAGGAGTGTGCACCTGTAAGGATACCATGAAAATACTGAATACATGTTTTTTTGTTTTTTTTCCCTTCTGCTGCTCAGAAGTGATGGTAGATGTACTTAAGATAGTTTTAAAGAGTGAAGAAGCTTTACAGACCTATGACCAGGGTTTGTCAAAGGGCTCCTTCCACCGTTAATCCTGATTTAACCCACAGTGCTTCAATCTCTGGATCCCAGAACCACCTTCCTCAGTGTCTGCACAGTCCTCTGTTCACTTTTTTCTTTTCAGCCACTGTTTCCCTGCCTGTTTGGGCTGGCATAGCTTTCACTTCCAAAGTGGCTGCCAGGCACCAGAATACTTTGTTTACATCCAGATGTGTTGACCTTGACTGAAAACTCAACTCAAGTATATGCAGAGCATTGAGGGTATGCATGAAGGAATTTATAGAGAGGATCGCCATCTTGTGGAACAGCACATGAATGTAACTTTACCTGCTTACCTCATTCATCTTATCTCAGGTAGAAAACTTAAGTACCTCAATAATGAGTTGTTACATGTGTCCTGTAGTGATTAGCCAGAATTGCTCTGCATACTTACTTGTTCTAAATATTCACATGTTGTGCTGATGAATAATATCTTCAGGTTTCACCAATAGTCAGAGAATATACTTCGATTAAACAGCATTTGTAAAACTCATCATGTTTCTCTGGCCTACAAAGGCTGAAAGAGTGTGGGGTCCATCATGTTTTCATAGATTTGTGGATGAAAACTTTGCTGCAGTCTTTGAGGCTTTACTTCTTAATGTTTACATTTGGTTTTACTTTGGTCAGCAGGTAACATCACAGAGGTGGTGGATGAAGATGATTTGAATGAACTGACCAGGCTGGTGTTGTTCACTGCCACCCACTTCAGAGGCAGCTGGAAGAAAGATTTCTTGTACTCTAAAACTTATGATGCTCAATTTTGGCTCAACAAGGTAAAAGTGCTCATAAAAACAGAACACTGACTATGAAATGTGAGTTTCTGAAACTATAACATTATAAAGTGTATAGAGTGTTGCAGTTGTGGTTAGTCATATGAAACATGGACAGTTTCAAATCATGAGGTGAGCAAATGTACAAGTAAATTCTGTGAGCCAAAGCTCAGTTTTCAGACTGCTCTAAAGGATCCGTTTCGGTTTTTCTGCTCTTACCTCTGCGTGATATGTCAGAAATTGGCCCCTCCTCTTTTGTTAAACAGGGACAGCCAATCAAAATGGCCTCAAGAGGAGGGAGCTTTAAAGGTGAGGAGTTAAAATGATTAATGTGAGACGGCATTAAGGCCCAGTGTGAGATAGATAAGATTTATTTGGGAGTGTACGACGTGCAAAGCTTCTTTACAAACTACTTTAATAAAAGTCATGAGAATACATCTGTGACTGGGAATGATTATTCATGACAAACAGCTTCAAAGGCAAATTATCCCTTTCGTTTCGAGAGTCATTTAATTCTCTTTAATCCACAAAACATATTTCAGTGAATAAAAAATGTTATTTTAGGTCAAATGTAATGTCTTGTTTGTCTTCAGAATGACTCAAAGGCTGTGAAGATGATGAAACAGGAAGAAAACTTTGTGTGTACCTTCATCGAAGAAGCAAACTGCAAGGTAACCATCATATTTATTATATTTATATAAATCACTGGAATAATCAGATTTAATTGCAAGACTGAGTGATTGTAATGTATGTGTATCAGTAGATTTATGTGCAGTAATGTTTCAAACCCTCTGCTGGACAGATTCTAGAGATGCCTTACAGTGGGGAGACAGTTAGCATGCTCATCTTTTTACCTGCAGAGATCGAGGATGATACAACAGGACTGGAGAAGGTAGAACACTTACACACTCGGGATGTTCCTGGTGACTCATTTCTTAGTCAACTAAACAAAGAAAACAAATCAAACTGACCGAATTATTACAGATATTAAGTTAAATCTAAAAGCTGCTCAATATCAAAGTGTTTAAACAAAGTCATTTGAAACTTTTAATGACATGATGACATCTTAAATGAATCATGCTGCTTAACTGTGCAGCACCTCACATCGTGCATTAACACTGCATGTTATACTCCAAACAGACAATAAAGAAAACAAACACTTCAAATGATTGATGTTATACATGATATGAAATCATGTTTCTACAAAAGGTGTTAACACATTGAAATATATTCTTAAACTTAGTTCCAGCACTTTCAGAGAGACATCTAATCTGATGAAGTCTACTCCCCACTGCTGTGTAATCAATTATTGTAAATTTAAATGTTATCAGACAGGAGAGGGTTTTTGGGAAACACTGTTAAATCTTCAGTTTCTATGCCATATGTTAAAACAAGATCTAGGGTGTGATTAAAGTGGTGGGTGGGTTCTTTTACATTTTGAGAGAAGCCAATTGAGTCTAATAACAGATTAAATGCCATGTTGAGGCTGTCATTTTTAGCATCTACATGAATGTTAAAATCACCCACAATAATTATTTTATCTGAGCTGAGCACTAAATCAGATAAAAAGTCTGAGAAATCAGACAGAAACTCTGTGTAAGGCCCAGGTGGACGATAGATGATAAGAAGTAAGACTGGTTTCTGAGTTTTACAGCTGGGGTGGACGAGGCTAAGCATCAGGCTTTCAAATGAATTAAAAGTCTGTCTTGGTCTTTGATTGATTAATAGGCTGGTGTGAAAAATTGCTGCCACACCGCCCCCTCGGCCTGTGCTTCGAGGTTTCTGATAGTTAGAATGACTTGGGGGTGTTGAGTTATTTAAACTAACATAATCATCCTGCTGCAACCAGGTTTCTGTAAGGCAGAGTAAATCGATTTGTTGATCAATTATTAACTCATATATTAACAGAGACTTGGAAGAGGGAGACCTAATGTTTAATAATCCACATTTCACATTTACTGACAGGGACTAGAAAGAGACAGCATATTTCTCCTGTACTGGCTTCAGTTCATTGGCTTCCTGTTAAATCCAGAATTGAATTCAAAATCCTGCTCCTCACATACAAGGTCTTGAATAATCAGGCCCCATCTTATCTTAATGACCTTGTAGAACCATATCACCCTATTAGAGCACTTCGCTCTCACACTGCAGGCCTACTTGTTGTTTCTAGAGTATTTAAAAGTAGAATGGGAGGCAGAGCCTTCAGTTTTCAGGCCCCTCTTCTGTGGAACCAGCTTCCAGCTTGGATTTGGGAGACAGACACTATCTCTACTTTCAAGATTAGGCTTAAAACTTTCCTATTTGCTAAAGCATATAGTTAGGGCTGGACCAGGTGACCCTGAATCCTCCCTTAGTTGTGCTGCAATAGACATAGGCTGCCGGGGGATTCCCATGATGCATTGAGTTTTTGCTTTTCAGTCACCTTTCTCACTCACTATGTGTTAACAGACCTCTCTGCATTGAATCATACCCGTTATTAATGTCTGGCTCTCTTCCACAGCATGTCTTTTATTCTGTCTTTCTTCTCTCACCCCACCCAGTCGCAGCAGATGGCCGCCCCTCCCTGAGCCTGGTTCTGCCGGAGGTTTCTTCCTGTTAAAAGGGAGTTTTTCCTTTCCACTGTTGCCAAATTGCTTGCTCATAGGGGGTCATATGATTGTTGGTTTTTCTCTGTATGTATTATTGTAGGGTCTAGCTTACAATATAAAGTGCCTTGAGGCAACAGTGTTGTGATTTGGCGTTGTATAAATAAAATTGAATTGAAATATGAAAAAGTAACAACCATAAAACCAATTAACTGCAGCCTAAAAGTGTGGCATATTGTGCCGTGCTTAATGAAAGACAGATGTTGTTCGAGAATTCATCACAATCACTTCAATAAAAGTTTACATTTAAAATAACAAAACAATAAACCACTGTTGCCTCACAGCAAGAAGGTCTTGAGTTTAATTCCACCATCAGGCCGGGGTCTTTCTGTGTGGAGTTTGCATGTTCTCCCCGTGTTTGCGTGGGTTCTCTCCGGGTACTCCAGCTTCCTCCAGTCCAAAGACATGCAATTAGTGGGGTTAGGTTAACTGAAAACTCTAAAGTGCCCATATGGTTGTCTGTCTGTCTATTTGTTAGCCCTGTGACAGGCTGGTGACCTGTCCAGGGTGTACCCTGCCTCTTGCCCTAAGACAGCTGGGATAGGCTCCAGCCCCCCGCGACCCTGAAATTCAGTAAAAGGACTAGATGTTTTAGTCCCTGATATTGCATTGCTTTAAATGGCGAGAATCTTGAGGGATGGCTATTATGAGGAAAGGCAGCCCATCGCCCACACATCGTTGTTATCCTCAACTTTCGGTCTTTTACCCAAGCTAATCTGCCATTTGGGGGGGGGGATTAGAGATCTAATCTAGATTATCATATTAAGATTTGGGACACATCGCTGGAGTGTGTCACTGGTTTATGTTAAATTGTTATTTCTCTTATTCTTTCTTCTGTTTAGTTAAAAAGGATAAGTGTAAGTGGATGGATGGATGGAAAGCAATAAATCATCCATCCACTTTCTTTTCTATCTGAAGTTGGCTAGCAGGGGCAGCAGTTGAAGCAGAGAAGCCCAAACCTCCCTCTTTCCTCCAGCTTATCTAGGGAAATGTTAAGATGTTTCCAGTCTGGCCGATAGATTTATTCTCTCCAGCAGGTCACAGTGTATGCCTGGTGAGAACACCTTACCCTGGAGGTGCCCCCTCAGCTGTCTCCTTTCGATGTGGAGTAGCAGCAGCTTTACTCTGAGCCCTTTTCCAAAAACTGAACTCACCCTATCCCTAAGGAGAAGCCCATTCACCTTTTGCAGAAAGCTATTTTCTACCGGTTGCATCCTCAATCCTATTTTTTTAATCTTTAAGTAGCAATAATAGTTAATTAAACAATTTTAACAAAAAGATCGGGCCTAGATTAATGGATTTAAGGCGTTTCTCACCAACAGTGCTCTATTTGGTGGCAGATGGCTGCATAACATTTAGGACACAAAAATGTACAATTTATTGGTAAATTTACTTCTTTATACATCTGATACTAACTAGTGACAATAGCACTAGTTGACTAGTTGTGTACATCCCCAACACACACGCACACAATCTCTAATAAGTGATATTGTTTCCATCCCAGCTGGAGAAGGAGCTGACCTATGAGAAATTTGTAGCTTGGACTCATCCAGGCCAGATGAGTACATGTTGTCTTGATGTGAGGCTGCCTCAGTTTACACTGGAGGAGACGTATGACCTGAACACAGTCCTGAGCAGCATGAGCATGGTGGACGCCTTTGATCACACAAAGTGTGACTTCTCTGGTGAGACATACGTTTGCAGTTTATTGGTATTTATGAACAGAGTGTAGAGCAACAATGCTCCAGCAGTGACAGAGTTCTCCAAAAGACCATGGAGCTGCTTATTTCAGGAGATTGTTTGTCTTGTTTGATGATCATACTACTGTGAGACTTTAAAAGCAGGATCTAAGCTTTGATGCTGGTTTTGAATGGACTGGTGGACTTTTAGTTCTGACACTATACTACACTATACCATAATACTGTAATACTGACAGACAGTCAGGGAGGTGTTCTGGTTCATCCTGCCTAAACCAGCTGTACTCTCTGATACTAATCACTAATGACAGGCTGTTAAAGTGACATTATGAAGGTTTTTTTTTTTTCATGGTTATTTTGGAGATATTACACTTTGACAGAATAGTCAAGATAGGAAGAAAGGCAGAGGATGAGTTGAATGGCATGCAGGAAATTATCTGGAAACACTCAAACCCCGGCTCCTGCAGCACCTTTGGTATTTTGGTTGTCAGCTCAGCCAGGTGATCTTTATCATCACCTAGCCTTATCAGATTTTAATTTGAAAAAAAATCCTCTCAGATAACAAATGAAAATGCAGCATTATGTTCATTTAAAATGTTCTCCTTTCACTTCTCTGTCACAGGCATGTCTGGGCACAAAGATCTGGTACTTTCAAAAGTCATCCACAAGGCTTTTGTGAAGGTCCACGAGAAGGCAACTGAGGCTACTTTTGTGGATATGTGTTGGGGTGAGTTCCATTCGGGCAAGAAAAGCTGGAGCAATTTTGATTTAAAATCCTTCATCGCAGACCACCCCTTCCTCTTCTTCATCAGACATAACCCCACTATGAACATCCTGTTTGCTGGTCGGTTCTGCTGCCCTGTGTGAGCTCTGTGTCCTTTAGAGCAGCTCAGTACCAGAAGTCTTTAGTGTTTAGTTGGAGAACCTTTCAAAATCACTGCACAACAGCGCTGTATCCATATTAATATACAGCTCTCTACTATCAGTTTTGTCTTTTGTTTGTTTGTTATATTGTGTATTTTTTTTTTTTTTCAAAACGTTCTCATCTTTAATGTTATATGTTCATATTGTGTCATACTGTGGTTGGCTACAACTGTGCTGTGGCTACAACTGTAGCTTGCCTCCACCAGTGTGTGAATGTGTGTGTGTGTGTGTGAATGGGTGGATGACTGGGTATGTAAAGCGCTTTGGGGTCCTTAGGCGGGGCTAGTAAAAGTAAATGGTAAATACAGGCCATTTACCATTTACCATTTACCAAATAACTGTGATCATGATGGAGCTGTGTCATGTCTGATATTGACATGGCTTTATACCAGCTCTGAATCAATAATGTGTCACGTTAAACTCTCTCCTTGTCTCTTCCTTGCTTCCTTTGTACAGTTTTTAGGCTTAGAACTTTCCTTTTTGCTAAAGCATATAGTTAGGGCTGGATCAGGTGACCTTGAATCCTCCCTTAGTTATGCTGCAGTACATGTAGGCTGCGGGGGGGGATTCCCATGATGTATTTAGAATTTCTTCTTCAGTCACCTTTCTCACTCACTATGTGTTAACAGACCTCTCTGCATTCAAACATACTTGTTATTAATTAAATAAATTATTTTTTTCTTAAACGGTCCATTTTCTCATTTTAACATCTCATTTATTTCTATGTTCTATTGTGAAGAAAATGTGGGTTTATGACATTTGCACGTCATTGCAGAGAGTGATGAAGAAAATGACTGGGTTAACTGGATTCAGTTCAGTTCATTTTTATTTCAAACATTTCAAACGTGTGCCTTCACAATCATTACAAAATATCATTCCATTATTTGTTTGAAAAGGAGTGGGCAGAAGTATTCACTTATTTGTTCCTACCCCCTCAATGGATTCCGTTGATGAGGATGACTAGGCCATTATTATGCATGGAAGAGTTTAGCAGAAATGTTCATGAGGTTGGCGTGAAACCTCTGTCCAATAAACGTCCATCTTTACTGTCTCAGAGGTTAGAATAAGATTCTCCATCAACGTCAGGCTTCAGCTCCTCCACAAAGAGAAGAAGTGTAAAGAGGCGAATGGGGCATTATGAGGAAAATCCAAGCCCAAGTTCAGGTCTCAGCTCTTTAATAAGCAGTAATACCAACAACAGTTACAGCCTCAGAGTCACAAACTGCTTCGCTTTTTGTTTGCCATCACTGGATTTCACTAATTTAGTGAATTTATTAGTCTAGTTTTTAGTCCAATCATCATTCTTTAAACTCACAAAAATCTCCTTTACTGTTTACTGTTTGTCACAAACATGCCTGATCAGCGACGTTTGCACCAGGTATGACTCTCATGAGGTAAATATTGGATTAGCTCTTGGACATTGGCAGTTTCCTGTGTATCCTTCCCCAATAAATCCTGACCATCAAACATTTTATTTCCTACATTGTTTAAAAGACTGATTTGTAGTTGGAAATTTCTTTCTTTAAAGGAAAACATCAAAATAAAAACAAGCTGACATTACTGGAAAAAATGCAGTGAGGTTCTCATAAAATTCAGAATGACTTTTAATTATTCTAATTTTTCTTCTGATAAATATTCTTGACTTACCAGCACTCTTATGTCTGTTTTTATGTCTGTCTGACTGAAAGATTTATTGTAAAACGGGCTGATTGAATTCTGATATCTGGCTGATTTGTTATACATCTTAAAAAGCTTTCTGGTGTATCAGCATTGTTATCAGATACAGTTTGTCAGCTCAATATAATACTTTCTATAGGTTCTCTGTCATGTGATGCTGACTTTTTTTCTTCTTTATGCAGTAGAAATAGCCAACATCTGCTGATTTACTCCTCAACCTCTCTCTTCATAAAAGGTCTGTATAAATGTTCTCTAACTAGGCTAAGAACTCTCTCCACCCAACATGTCCCATATACTTGTGCAGGTGTGAGAGGACAGTTTGTTTGTACTACAAATGGCAGGGAGAAAAACTTGCTTTCCACCTGGAGTCGTTCTGTGGTGAAGGTCATTCTGCACATGCAGCCTGCTCCATTCTCTTGACAGTTTATCTTGTGGTCTGTTACGACACAACTCTTTTCAAATGTCCTACATTCCTCATCAGTTTAGGTCTTTATGCTGCTCATTTGCCAGCTCTACTCGCAAGTAATCCACTAGATCCCCTTTTTGGACTGTTCTAGTTGTCACACACACACAAACATAAACACAAACAAACAAAGACACGTACAAAAAAAAACAACTTATAAACACTTTTCTTCTGATCACTCTATCAATATTATATCAGTAATTGTAAAATACTGTAGTAAGTATTGTATTTTGTTTGTAAAAAGTAGGATCAGTCAGATTCTCTGTCCTGCCAGGTTGCCCCCGAAGATGCGGCAATTGATCCTGAAAACATCCTCCCCATCCACAGTACCTTTGGCGCCCTCTCCTGGGAGATAAAACACTATCCTACAAGCAAAAGTCAGAGTGAATTCATGACGATGTTTATGTGAAGCTTAGTTTGGATCTTCTTTTGCTGCTGGTTCAGTCAATATTGTTTGGAGAGAGATCAAACTAACAGCTTTAGAATCAGCGCAAAAAGGGCGTAAACACAAAGCACGGACCCGCCGAAACATCAGAATCAGCGAGCTGTCGGCTTTCAGCCCCGACCGTGTCCGTGCCGTCGGGTAAGAAAGGCGACATTTCACTGATTCTGATCGGCAGGTCCGCGCATCGTGTTTACGTCTTTGTGCAGAAGCCGTGTACCTGCTCTCATTTACTGTTTTAAATGTTTGGTGGTTGTCAAACTTTCGTGACGTTTCACCTGAGATTTTGGAATTTTGGGTAAAATACATTTATATAAAAAAAAATCGATTCAGGATTTTAATGAATCGATATCACGTTATCCAAGCCAGAATCGATTTTAATCGATGAATCGATTATTAAAACCCAGCCCTAATTCAATAGGCCCACCCCAAGGTGAGCAATAACTAACCTAGAGCTTTGTTTTTATTTGACATCTTTAGAAAAAGAAACCTGAGAATATATTTCAGACTGCACTATCTGTGCCTGTAGTAAAACCAGCTCTCAGCTACCTTCTGGTCTTTTATTACTGCTTTCTTCCTTATAGACTTTGTTCGCATTTTACTCTCATTCATCACTGGCCTGCCTCCTTCAAATGAAAAAAAAAAAATAAGTAATTATCTCTATGATAGATAGATTCTCAGAACATAATGATAGAGCATGTTGTGAGACTTCAGGTATCAGGTATGAGGAAACGGTTCTTGATTTGCTGGATTTATATCTGATTATTCTGATTTCTTCTCCAGCTTGTCCTTTGTCCTTTCCCCCTGTACTTCCTAGGTTAATCATTTACATTTATTATTTTTAGTTACTTGTTTAATTTAGCTGGTTCTCTTTCATGTTCTGGTTGTCTAGGTCTCCTCTGTGTGTCCTCCCCTGTGTTCCCTTTGTGTAGTCAGTCATGTTAGTTTCTCTCTCACTCTATCTTTGTCTCACTCTCACACTCTGAAAGATTTGGCTGGGTACTGTAAACTACAGTACGTGAAGTGCCAGACATTGTCATAGTCATTCTCTAATATCATTTGTGAGCTCTGAGTAAAGCTTTGATGTCATTGGCAACTGATAGTACAATTACATCAATGTACTTGCGCCCTCATATGCATACTCAAGTAGTTACACTGTGAGACAAACCACCTCATGCCTGTGAACTACCTGTGGAAACCAAAAAAAGATTCTTTGGCAATTTTGGCATGGCAAATATACAGAGGCAAAAGGAAAAACTAAATAACTATTCAAGAATTAAACATCTTGTTTTAGTTATGAGTGTATATTATTTAGGAACAAGTGTATCCATGAGAGCAACAACTGATGTTTCAGTCAGCTAGTTTCTCAAGAGGGAGAGGAACAGTTGGGTTTTCTGCATTACAGAATTGTCAGTTGTGATGTGTTACATAGTTAACTGTATGTATCATCAGGAGGATTGCAAATCAATTAAAAATTAAGAATTTGTCATTACAAAACAGCTCGTTAAACTTTGTAATTTGTATTTGAGCCACTAAATGATTTTTCAGAAGAAGTGTTTGTGGAGTTTCCAGCTGTTCAGTTAGCCTGTTTAATTACAGTGGACATGGCAGGATTTCCCCTCTCCATCATTAAAACTTTCATTATTAACATACTAAAGTTTCTTACATCACAGGTTAGTCGAGGAGGTTATTAAGAGACAACTTATCTGTTACACTGATAAATGAGAGTGCTTGTCTGCTTACTAAGCTCTAAACATTGGGGGGGTCAAGATCTCTTTCTAAATAAATAAATAAATCAGGGTAAATTCCCAGATGATTAAACATGCAACTATTTTGCAGGTAATACCTGAAACGAGTGAAGAAAGTCAACAGCCTATTTATGCAAGATAAGTCATAATTTTATTGTGTGGGGTGTATTTTGGTTGGGTCTGATTGTAAAGGATGAATCTAAACAGGCATGAGTGAAGCTTTGTGATAAAACACTGTTTGAGATGAAAGGCGATAGATTGCTTTGGATTTTCAGATTTCAAGGACTGCCTGCCTGCCTTGCTCTGACTGAACACCACTAAATTGTAGTGCATACAGTACAATAAAGTTTTAAATGTTTGGATTGTTAATCTAAATATTACATTATGTGTCTGTTTGTTTGACAGTAGACAAAAGAAGAAAAATCTTAATTAAGCTTGCTCTGTTGCACAATGTAATGGGCAGTCAGCTGCTGTTAGTGATACTGAAGAGTAAGAAGCATAGTAGTAAATACATTAAGAGTGATCTACACAATGCTCCAAAGTCGCACGTCAGGAGTGTTTCACTTTTTCAGTTTTCAAGCGCTCCAGAGAGGTCACGAGCATTCTCCCTTTTTAGATGACATAACTGAGTGGTTATGCATGTCTAACACAAAAAGTCAAAATTGGACAAAAGGATAATCCATCCATCCATTTATGGACACGTCTGCTGAGAAGATGATGTCTTACGATATTATATGATACGTGATTACTCTTAAATTGATTTCAAGAAGTGATTTTTTTAACTATATTTCCTACCTTCCCAATTACAAATATTTACAAACTCATTTGAAAAAAAAGTGTCAATGCTTTGTGAAATCTAAATAAAACAGAATGCAAATCAGGCAACTCTTATTTAAATAGGAAATTGATAGTCTGTCCCAGTAATAATGATTATGGGCAGAACTTTGTGCTGTCAGAAACTGAATTTGTATAAGTTAAATTCAAATTTGAATTGTTCAGATTGAATCTGAATTGTAACTTGAATAAATGCTTTTTAGAACTGAATTTGAATAAGCCTAATTTGAAGTTCAATGTATTGGTTTGAAAATTATCGTCACTAAATTGAAATTGAATTTTATATTTTGAAAATGAATTCATTTGCTTTAAAACTTTATTTTATCCTTTAAAAATGTAGCTCTTGAATAATTTCAGTTTCACTTCTCACCATTCAGTTTCAGTTCCTAAGTTCAGTTTTTTGGGATGTACATCCAGTTCCGGTTCCAGAGTAATCGAATAGAACTACGTTTTAGCGAGGTGTACAGAAGGCATTGATTAGATGCCTGAACCACCTCTGTTATAATTTGGCGTGGACAGAGACACCACACATGAAGACACAGTGGTGGGAGTCACCGCACCGAGTGCTCCGATTACACTAGACATTCGGTTTTCTTGATGCACATACATGCACACAGATGTACATAAAAAAAAAAAATCAGGTCCATGTGAAAGGGAAATATTTGTATGTATTTTTAAGCCCAGGACTGGTAAATGTGTTGTTTGAGTGCTGCAGTTTGTTTTTGGTGCTCTAAAGTTCAGAGTTGTTCAGTATTACTGCTCTGTTACTTTCATGTAAGAAAAAACGAAAGAAAGAAATCAAAAGGAGAAGTGTTTCAGAAGGATAACCAATGTGAAGTGTTTTTGTAAACCACAGGCTTTAGTTGAATTTTCTGTTCTGATAAATGACATGATGCAGCAGCCTTTCTTCTCAGTCATGGAGGGCAGAGAGAAGAGAGTGCTTCATTTCTTGATCCTCGGTAAAACAGATTTCCATAATGTTTAATGCTTTTCTTTATTGTAGAGACAGTATGAAAAAGTATTTCAGACACAGTTATCAATTTAAGTATTCATCACTTTACAACAACTTTTCTTACAGTATTTTTAGCCTGAATAACTGTTGTGATCATATTCTATGTTTTCATTTTCCCATAGTTGCTTATCTCGTGGCCTCACCTTCACCTTCTGCAGGTCAGTCTGTTCTAACCTGTCATACTTACATTTTTTTCAGTTTAAAGGCTTTTTTGCAATATAGTTCATATTGTCTTTTTCCACATAGGTCAGATCAGATTAGCTGGATCTGGGTCCACTCGGTGCTCTGGAAGAGTTGAAATCTATAACTCTTTACGTCACTCCTGGGGAACAGTCTGTGATGATGGCTGGTGGGACTTAAAAGATGCTGAGGTGGTCTGTAGAGAGTTGGGCTGTGGGATAGCGCTGCAGACCCAGTGGTCTAATCATTTTGATCAAGGTAGAGTAAATGCCTTCCGCAGTATGTGGGCTGTTCAGGAAGTGAAACTTCTCTAGATAATTGTTTTTACGCCACCCCACTTAGTTACAATTACTGTAACCATGGTCAGGATGCTGGCGTCGTCTGTTCAGGTAAGAAACTTTTGCATGAAGTATATGGTTTTATCACTTCATAATAACTTTTTTTTGTGTACTAATCAATACTTAGATTCTGGTTTCTTTTATTCCATCATATTTTACTTTCCCAGTTATGAAAAGATGTTCAAATGTCTTGTTTTACTACACTTTGTCTTCTGAACATGTCTGCAGTTTAGTGCATATTTAACTAGATAACATCTCATTTGGATCATTGAAATATATTATTTTAACCAATTAAGTTTCTTAGTTAAACATTTTTAAACAGTGTTGTCCAGTAAAAAAAAATGAAAATACATATCTTTAAAGGCAATTTCATCTAATTCAATTTGGGCACACAGCAACTTCCACTTCAGAGGGAATTAAACACACCAAATTTAATGATGTTACTATGAAGGCCTGTAAATAACTCCTCATTTAAATGCCACTTAAAGACTGATTTAAAGACTTCTTCTTCAAAAAAAATAATCATCATTTCATCCCAAAGATCCTAAAAATATGTGGTGTTAAAATTGGACATCCCCCCCCAATTGTCCAGAGAGAAACCAAGTAGTAGCAGTGTATTGGAGAAGAGAAGGAGGCAGTACAGATTATTGTGGTATTCAGGGGTGAGCACACCTCCCTCATGTTTCTCTATGTATACATCAGAAGTTGGAGGTAGTGTAACCAGCACTAACAGTCCTGCACATAACTGCCAGCAGACACTAAATCAGATATAGCATGAAAAGAAAGAAGTGGGCTGGTAGTCAGCTGCAGAGTGGTTTTCAAATAGGACTCCTTAAATAAGATTTGCCATCTGGATGTATAAAATGGTATCAGCTAAGCTATCAGCCAGTACAACAGGCACTAAGATATCTGATCTTAACTTGACTGTGTCCTGTCTTATGTAAAACTACATCATTTTTAGAAACCCTCCCAGAGCCCACCATCTCCTTGTACAGTAATGAGGTCACCTGGGGTCAGGCATCAGCATCACTTGCTCAGTCTCAGATAAGTTCTCAGGTGGAACTTTATCCTCCAGAAGACTTCAGGCTCATTCAGTCAGAGTCAAAATCCTCTACGAGCTCTGTTACATTCAACCTTCATAATGTGAACTTCGATCATGATGGACTGTACCAGTGTCAGTACATGAAAACAAGTCAAAGGTTCAACTCTTCCTCTGTTAGACTCTCTGTTACTGGTAAGAAGAAAATCCACTTTGCCAAGTTCTTTGTTTCATTCTCTTCTTTCAATAATAGAATCAGTAACCTGGTGAGATAATGCTTTCATATGTTGATATTTTTCAGTGAGTTTTCCAAAACCCAGTATCTCCATTTGCCCTGTTGGTGAGGTGACCTGGGGTCAGACTGTTGAAATCACATGTTCAGTCTCAACTCAGGTTTTAGGTGGATCGTTCACTCTGAGTCAAATTCAGGGTTCATTCACGAGGAGCCAAACCTCCAACACAAACTCTGCTACCTTCAATATTCCTAACGTGGACTTGATAACGAGGATTGTACCAGTGTCAGTATAAGAAAAGAGGCTCACGTCGTGAATTTAGCTCCCATTAAGTGATTCAGTCAGACTCTCTGTTACTGGTAAGAAAAACAAATCATTTTTATCATAGATCCTTGGTTTTGTTAAACTGTAACAAAGTTATTGAAAGAGTTTTCAATCGTAGTTTTAAACATATTTAATTGTTGTATATAATAACAATGTATTAAAGGCTGAATCTGTAACTCTATAGTTTTTATTAACTTTGTTTATCTTCCATTTTCACTAAATGCTCTCAATGCTCCCACTGTAGCAAGGAGCAAGCAGACAGCATTAGAAGTTAGTTTTGAAGACTGTGGAGCGTTTAGCAACAAAAGAATCAAATCTGAAGTTTGCAAAGATCTAAAAGAGTGAATAGTTCACTCTTTCATTCATCAAATCACAAGAAACATAACAAAAAAATGTTAATGCTGCACCATAACTGCTGAATGTGTAAACAAGAAACTAAGTGTTGTTTGATTCTGCTCCCTTCTTAATCCTGGTACCTTTTATTCCCCAGTGAGACTGCAGACACCCAGCATCTCCCTGACCTCTCCTAGTGCAGGTCTGGTCTGGGGTCCTGAAGGTGCAGAGATCACCAGGGTTACAGTTTGTCCTCACCTGCTCCGTTAACTCCAGATTTTCCAGTGGACGTTTCTTTCTCATCTTCTCTGACTCCAACATCACAGACAGCAAGCCAGCAGTCAACAACTCAGCCTCCTTTAGTTTCCCTGTAGCTGAGTATGAACACCAAGGCAACTACAGCTGTGTGTATGAAGTCACAGTGTCCACACAGACATTCAATTCTACTGCAACAGCACCCATTACTGTCATCATTAAATGTAAGTATAGTATTAAATTTATGTGGGTGCTCCAGCTCCCTCTAACAGTCCAAATATATGCATGTATACTACATACATATACTACTGTAAATTCATCTAGTGACCTGTCTGTAGTGTGTCTTGATAGGAAATAGTAAGTGCCAATAATTCATGCAGAGCCACTCTCTATCTTGCATATTTGACAAAAATCTTTTCTCTCTTAGTTCCTTGGATGCTGATGGTCTCAACTGTAGTTCGTGTGGTCCTGTTGCTCCTGCTGGTCTTATTGGTGGTCTTACTGGTGCTCAGGAGAAGGAGACAAACACAGCAGGCCCACATCCACACCACAGGTCAGTGCTCACCAGAACAAACAATATATTAGATAAACAGCAGCTTTGTTTTGATCATTACGTCCAGAAAAATCTCCTTTGCTGTGTTTCAGTGACTCTAAAAACCTGTAATGAAGAAGATGACGTCAGTGATAAGAGAGAGGATCTATATGAATGTTGAGACAGTGAACATGTATTGTGATGAATTATTATTGCTGTTGCATTTTAGCCAGTCATAAATACGGAGGAAAAAAACAACATTTGAACCTATTACAGATTACACATTTGGAATTTTTGTCTCATAATACTGCCTGATAAACTTCAGTGAATATAGTCCAATATTATGTAGCACAATATAGTACGT
This sequence comes from Oreochromis niloticus, assembly GCF_001858045.2. Taxonomy (NCBI): domain Eukaryota; kingdom Metazoa; phylum Chordata; class Actinopteri; order Cichliformes; family Cichlidae; genus Oreochromis; species Oreochromis niloticus. Next base: position 6,292 of record NW_020327670.1, on the reverse strand, counting down.
TTGGTAACTGATTTTTTTGTGTCTGTAAAATGACAGTGAAATGTGTTATTTGTAATTGTGTGATACTTTAACCCAGGTGTGTCAAGTCCATAAAGAGTCAATGGGGAAATAAAAATCACATCAATGGCATATGTAGTCTGTCAGCATGCTTTCATTTCATTAAAAATTAGATGCCTTGTGCATCATTTCCAGTCTACTCTAAATGAAACCAAAATCAACAGAAGGATTTTAGCAAGTAAGTCAAATAATATCACAGCCTTGTTGCAGATAAGGCTCTCATATAACAAACTCATATCAACCTGCGTTTAGAGCCTGAATTTGTGATCTACTGCCCGTATAAACAAGTACATCATGATGTAAAAGAAAGTTTAGTTTTGTTCTTTCACATATAGCTACAGGTTTTAGCTAGCCCGTGACAACTTGAAAATAATGTATGTAAGATACTTTCTTTTTTTAAAGTAAAGATTTTTTGTCATGTAATTACCTGAATTATACACACTAAGCCCTCTGGTATGCAGTACGGTATAAATAGAAAAAGGAAAAAATAAACTAGTTGCACATAATGAAGGAAACTTGCCTTTATAGTTCCATCACTTTGGCACCGTTGTTAAGAATCATAGCTCACTGTTGTTGAGCTTCCTCTTCAGTTTAGCAACTTTGTGAGCAGATTACAACTGTTTCAAGTCAAACTGCCACAGTTGCTATACCCTCTATAAAATGTCAGTGTAGATGAGTTGGTGAAATTATAGTTCAAAATTGTTTTTAGTTAAAAGGAATTTCTCTTTTAGCACATAAACACAGTGTGGTGAGAAGTATAAGGACGTTGAAAAGATGGTTCAGAAAGCTGCATTTGGTCAGATAGACAACAAACTCAAAAAAGTTAGCTTGATTTGTACAAAATGAAATTGCTTAGTGTTAACTTTTGTGTTGGACGCTGTTAGTTTGTTAGGTGTGGAGATGATGTAGAGGTTCACCTGTATGTTTATACTCTATCTATCTATACCACCTGGGAACTAGCTTTGGAAACCCAAACGTTTCTTTCATTTTAAAAATATAACGAGAGAAATAAAGTAAAGTTAACTCACTGTAATTGGTTTTAACCATTTTAACATATTTTTTTTTAAACACAAAGATTAGCAGTAATACACTGAACCATGGAAAGCATTCTTGTATTTATTTATGTATTTATTTTGTCTGTGTGGCTGTAAAGAAAATGAAAAGTGCAGTTCAGTTCTTAGTGAGAACAAAATGTGCCAGCAACTGGCATTGCCCTTAATGCTGTTTTGGGCTTGTAGCAGCATGCTTCAATACAAACCACTCTGATTGTTGAGCATGAAGAGGCTGGAGCCTATCCCAGCTACAATGACAATACTTCCCAAAGACATTTAGGTCATGTGGGCCCCCCATCCCGGGTAAAAAACAAACAAACAGCAAAAACGCTTCAAGCAGAAGCCAGAAAAATTCCTCACCATCTGAAGATGAAAGAAAAGTGCGTGTCGCTAAGTCAAGTAACTTTATTCAGTTTTTCCAAATGTACTATATGCTATATTTACATTTCTGTTTGTAACTGTAATCCTATTATACTGTAGATTTTTTTCCATGTGCACTCAAAGAGTAATGCTAACCCTTTCAGCACTTATCTGGAAGCTTTGTGACTAAATCTACATACACACCATGTAGGATATCATTTGAAACAAAAACCCTGAATAACAGCCATTATAGTTTTTGTAGTTTTTAGGTAAAGTGAACCTCAGTTAGATTTAATTAATCTTGCTTGGTGCATTAAACAACTCACTGCCCCCTTTCTGCAACCCCCGCCCCCAGAAACAATGGGCTCTGCAATCTCTCTGTCAGAGGCCAACAGTGCCTTCTCTCTGGCTTTGTTCAAACAGCTGAGCAACAACAACAAGACGGGAAACATCTTTTTCTCCCCGTTCAGCATCTCTTCAGCCCTGGCTATGGTGATGCTGGGGGCCAGAGGCAACACAGCCACACAGATGTCAGAGGTACGGTACACACGCTCACACACAAACACTAAAATTATAGTGCAGAATAGTTATTGTAGTGGTACTCATTTAACACATGCAGGATGCTCTGGTGTTAATTTGAGCAGCTGCTGGAAACCACTGTGACCATTATAACTGTATAAATGACCCTGACTTGTCTCCAGTGTATCAGTGTGATATTATTATAGTCTGAAACCTAATGTGAGCGACTGAGCTGGTTAGACATGAGGGCACAGGGAGTCATACAAAAGTGATGATATTGGACCCTAAAAAGAAGCTAAATGAACTAAACTCAAGTCAACATGACAACATAAATGAGCAAAGTAACTCCAGAGTAATGTGGAAAAATAAACTGAGACTGAAACCAAACCAGTTTTCTGAGATTTATTGACAGAAAGTTAAAATCTTTCCAACGGGATCAATGCTGCACAAACAGTCTTCCTACTAACTTTGAGAAATACACAAATAATAACAGCTCCATTGTGTGGATACAGTCTTTGTCTGTTCATCTGTAGGAAGCTGAGTTACCACAGTCATGTAGGGACCAGCCTGATATGAATGAAGACACAAAGTGAGCTTGAATACAGCTTACAATTTGTTGTTTTTCCCCATTTTCACACACTCAGAAAGTTTTAAAAGAAGGTTACAGTTACATACTGTTACTACAAAGAGGTTAGGAGAGTGAAACACATACTAAGAAAACCTTGTCGATCAATAAAATTAATTTCACTTTTGTTTGTTGAGAAACTAAAGTGATTTCTGTGTCTCCTTTAGGCTGTGACAAAGTAAGGTCTGTCTTTTGTTATTTGTGCCTTTTATTGGATAGTGAAGATGGAAACGCAGGGCTGTTGTGAGCACTTATTGCCGATGTCAGGCTAAGTGAATCCAGATAACAGAAAGGTTCCCTGGGTATGTTGAAGAAGTTGGGCACTCAGAGGAAACAAACGCTAACAAATGATCTAACAACAAAGAAAGAAATCAAAAGTTAGTTTGATTTCTTTCTTTCTTGTTAGATCCAGTCCAGTATTTTCCTTCTGAGTCCTTCTTTGAATCCACTAATGTGTTTTGTCCACAGTGCTTGCAAACTGGGGATTGTTGGGGTGATGTTCACAGCAGCTTTGCCAAACTTCTCACTGAACTCAACAGGACAGATGCTCGATTTACCTTCACTGTTGCTAACAGACTGTACAGAGAGAAGTCCTGCCCCTTTACTCAGGTCTGTTTCTTCTTCTTATGTAGAGTGTGATTCTTCATGAGCTCGTGTGTTTTGGAGTCAATGAGAGGCAGAGACAGAAATGCTGTGAGTTCTGTAGAGAAGGATGATGAGAGCAGCAGGTCAACATGTAAGCAAGTAAAGTAGAAACTCTCATTGTACTCCTCTGGCTCCTCAATGGTTCTGACTGACCAGAATCTGTAGTGTGTTACTCATATGAGGCATGTGTGATCATGTGATTATAACTGTGTTTTCTTAATATGCCAGCCTGAAGTAAATCAGAATCAGTGATGTCAGAGACTTTGCTGGAGTCAATTTAAATGTGTCGTCTGTGGTTTCAGGAATTCTTAATACAAGCAAGAAACATTACAGCACAGAGCTGGAGTCTGTGGACTTCAAGACCAGGTCTGAAGAGGTCAGGATTGATGTCAACAACTGGGTGCAGCAACACACACCAGGTGGATCACATTTACACATGTACACACAATCACTTCATCTAATGTCCAGTTCAAGTTCACATGTTTTTCATAAGCAGGACTCACTGCTCCTGCTAGTCCCTCTAAGGGGAGGAGTGTGCACCTGTAAGGATACCATGAAAATACTGAATACATGTTTTTTTTTCCTTCTGGTGTTCAGAAGTGATGGTAGATGTACTTAAGATAGTTTTAAAGAGTGAAAAAGCTTTACAGACCTATGACCAGGGTTTGTCAAAGGGCTCCTTCCACCGTTATTCCTGATTTAACCCACAGTGGTCAAGCTGTTTCAGCAGTGATCTCTGGATCCCAGAACCACCTTCCTCAGTGTCTGTACAGTCCTCTGTTTACTTGTTTCTTTTCAGCCAACCCACTCACTGCTGCTTCTCATATATTTTTAATCTTCTTGTTTATGTATCTTCATTTGATATTTTATCTCAAGTCGTCCTGTCCCAATGTCTTAGGTCAATATGAGTTTAGGCAGTTGAGTTTAATGAGTTCTGTGAAAGTTGGACTACAGCACAGCTTAAAATACCATCAGATTTTAATATTAACTCTTTCCTTTCTATGAAAAGCATTTTTGGCTCCCTGCCTGTTTGTGCTGGCATAGCATTAATGGTAGTCTCATTCACTTCCAAGGTGGCTGCCAGGCACCAGAATACTTGTTTACATCCAGATACAGATGTGTTGACCTTGACTGAAAGCTAAGCTCAAGTATATGCAGAGCATTGAGGGTGTGTATGAAGGAATTTATAGAGAGGAGCGCCATCTTGTGGAACAGCACATGAATGTAACTTTACCTGCTTACCTCGTTTATCTTATCTCGTGTAGAAAAAGCAGAATTTGAAGTACTTCAATAATGAGTTGTTACATGTGTGCTGTAGTGATTAGCCAGAATTGCTCTGCATCCTTACTTGTTCTAAATATTCACATGTTGTGCTGATGAATAATATCTTCAGGTTCACCAATAGTCAGAGAATATACTTCGATTAAACAGCATTTGTAAAACTCATCATGTTTCTCTAGCCTACAAAGGCTGAAAGAGTGTGGGGTCCATCATGTTTTCATAGATTTGTGGATGAAAACTTTGCTGCAGTCTTGGAGGCTTTACTTCTCAATGTTTACATTTGGTTTTACTTTGTTCACCAGGTAACATCACAGAGGTGGTGGATGAAGATGATTTGAATGAACTGACCAGGCTGGTGTTGTTCACTGCACCCACTTCAGAGGCAGCTGGATTAAAGATTTCTCGTGGTCTGAAACTTATGATGCTCAATTTTGGCTCAAGAAGGTAAAGTGCTCATAAAACAGAACACTGACTATGAACTATAACCTTGTAAGTCTATATACCATTGCAGTTGTGGTTGGTCAACATGGACAGTTTCAAATCATGAGCAAATATACAAGTAATATCTGTGAGCCGAAGCTCAGATTTCAGACTGCTCTAAGGATCGGTTTCAGTTTTTCTGCTCTTACCTCTGCGTGAGATGTCAGATATTGGCCCCTCTGCCTCTGTTAAAGAGGGACAGCCAATCAAAATGGCCTCAAGAGGGAGGAGCTTTAAAGATGAGGAGCTAAATTATTAATGTGAGACTGCATTAAGGCCAGTGTGAGATAAAGTACTTTAATAAAAGTCATGAGAATACATCTGTGACTGGGAATAAGTATTCATGACACACAGCTTCAAAGGCAAATTTTTGTCTCTTTCATTTTCAGAGTCATTTAATTCACTTTTGCATCCAAGAAATATTTCAATGAATATATTAAAAAAATGTTTTTTTTAGGCCAAATGTAATTTCTTTTGTCTTCAGAATGACTCAAAGGCTGTGAAGATGATGAAACAGGAAGAAGACTTTGCGTGTACCTTCATCGAAGAAGCAAACTGCAAAGTAACCATCATATTTATCATATTGATATAAATCACTGCATAATCAGATTTCACTGAGAGACTGAGTGATTGCAATGTATGTGTATCAGTAGATTTATGTGCAGTAATGTTTGACACCCTCTGCTGGACAGATTCTAGAGATGCCTTACAGCGGGGAGGAAGTGAGCATGCTCATCTTTTTACCTGCAGAGATCGAGGATGATACAACAGGACTGGAGAAGGTAGAACACTTACACACTCGGGATGTTCCTGGTGACTCATTTCTTAGTCAACTACATAAAGAAAAAAAACTCAGACTAACCGAAAATGTCTAAAACTGACAAACACCCAGATATTAAGTGAAATTTGAAAACTGCTTGACGTCAAAAACTGTGTAAACAAAGTGATTTGAAACTTTTAATGACATTCTTGAATGAATCATGCTGCTTAACTGTGCAGGATCTCACATCGCACATTTACACTACACGTTATCCTTCAAACGGACGACAAAAGAAAACATTTGAAATATATAACTATGATATGAAAACATGTTTCTACTAAAGATGCTCATTCATTACTGAAATATGAAAAGTAACAACTGAAAAATGAATAAACTGCGGCTGAAAAGTGTGGCACATTGTGCCATCATTATGTATGATGGATGTCGTTTGAGAATTCATGACAATCACTTCAATAAAAGTTTAAATTTAAAATATGAAAACAATAATCATCC
>NW_020327669.1:0-19918 GCF_001858045.2 Oreochromis niloticus | reverse complement strand
TGTGTGGTGTGTGTGTATGACAGAGAGAGAGAGAGAGAGAGAGAGAGAGAGAGCCTTTTTATGGGTGTATCTTATTGTGGCCTACTGGTGGTGGTCAGAGGGCCCGGTGGCGCCAGTGTCCAGCAGCCTCGCCTCTGTCAGTGCGCCCCAGGGTGGCTGTGGCTACAACGTAGCTTGCCATCACCAGTGTGTGAATGGGTGAATGACTGGATATGTAAAGCGCTTTGGGGTCCTTAGGGACCATAAAAGCGCTATATAAATACAGGCCATTTACCATGTCCATATTTGTAATTGTGCAAGTTATTACTATTATGCTAAATTATAGTATTTCTGCTACTTTTCGGTATTGTGCTAAATACAGTATTTCTGCTAAATCTTAGTATTATTGCTTAATCATATTATTTGAGCAAAATCATAGTATTTGAGCATATTCTTTCTATTGTGCATAGCATAATATATTTGCTGAATTACAGCATTTCTGCTATGTTGTAGTATTTGTCCTAAATCACAGTATTTGTGCAATGTTTAGGTATTTTTGTTTAAATAAAGTATCTATGTAATCTTGTACATGTTGCTAAAATCCTGTATTTCTGAAAAGTTATCTTGTTTCTGCTAAGTTACAATATTTATTCTAATTTCTGCTGCTAAGTTCTGCTATGTTATTGTATTTCTGCCAAGTATTATGTTTTCTTTACGTTATTGCAGTTCTGCTAAGTAATTACATTTTTGCTAAGTTCTTATGCTTCTGCAAAGTTATTACAATTTTTGCAAAGGTTACAATTCTGCAACTTTTCAGCTTTTCAGCTAGTTTCAGCTGACAGCTTCAGCTTTACAGCATCCACACTGCATTTTCGCAGGAAATGCAAATTTTTCTAGTTGTGTGGATGCTTTAAGCATCCACACTATTGAGTTCCTGTTTCTCTTTATTCTTTATACTTTATTATATTATTCTAGTTGCCACTTTTTCACTTTTTTTGGCACTTAACTACTTCCACAATTTTCAGCCGATTTTCACCGTTCAAATTTTAAACTATTCTGCTATTTCTGCTAATGATCGCTATATCTTTTGGTGTTTATTACTGTTATACTTTTTAAAATATTCTACTTTTTCCTTTAATTTGTCCCATTGAAATGAATGGGAAACTTCTGCAATTCTGCTAAATTTTGCTTGTTTTTGAAACTTAACTACTTTTTCCTACTTTCACGTAGAACAACCATTCAAACTTTAAAATGTTCTCAAATTATTGGGCTATTCAGGAATAAATCAGATTTTTCAAATCTTTTACCGTTTTATTTTATGCCTCTTAAAGTTTTGAGTTGGAAAATTGTGATTTTTCACAAAATACATGCGTTGTTATGGTTGCTATGCACTTGGCTTCCAGTGTGCCACTGTAGGTTTCGCAGTCTTCTCTTCATGTCCGAACAACTTCTTGCTACTTGCTCAATTTTCACTCAACTTCCACAAATTATACATCAAAACGTAGGTATTTTTGCTGGCTTTCCGAAAATGTCACCATCATTGTTGTGAGACTTATAGAATTTTGGCAAATCTCCTCAGAGCAACACAAAGTCTGAAAACTCTCCATAGAAAGTCAATGGAGAGTTTGTTCAAAATCACCGCTTGATTTCTGTAATGAGAGGCATATTCGAATCGTCATATCTCCTTAACGAAGCGAAGTTAAAACATGAGGCTTGTCCCAGTATATCTTCAGACACTCCTGACGCTCACAATTCAAGAATTTTTTCTCACCTATTACCGTTCTGAGATGAGTTACACTTGTTTGAGCGTAGGAAATTCGTCCTTCGCTCAGATTTCTTCAGATTTCAAACTCTGGAAATGAACCACTTTTTTCTCTCGTCATAACTTTTTGTTGGATTTCCACAGAGACCTGAAATTTCCATGATTGTTCACCAAAGCCTGCTGTCTCTTACGGTGAAAGAATGATATCAATACTCCAAATAGATTTAGAGTTAGAAAGCGTTGTTTGAGGGCAAGTCAAGGCAGTTTTTGCTTTGCTCTACTCAGTTATGGTGCATTAGAAGTCAAATATCTTTAATAATTCATATTTTAATGATACATTGTCAACACTTTAAGATTCCCCCATCTCTTCTGAACAAAACGGTGTAAGAATGACCGTTCTAGCCCCTATAGTTAGGAAATTATGGTCATTTGTTTGAGGGGAGTCGTCATTATGAGAAATAGACTGCAAAAATCCTGTGTCTCTCTGTGCTGCATGCACCTGTTTTGGCGGGAAAAAGTGCACAGCCTCTCTGATTGGTGGATTTAAATTCAGCAGCTCCCAGGCTGCTTGACTGAGCTAGAAACTTACTTCTCTCTCCCTGTGTGTGTGTGTGTGTGTGTGTGTGTGTGTGTGTGTGTGACAGAGAGAGAGAAAGAGAGGGCGAGACAGAGTTTTTATGGGAGCATCTTATTGTATGATTTAAATTCAATATATTTAGACTGGTTGACTGAATTTGATCCTGTGTGTGTCTCTCTGTGCATGTGTGTTTCCATATGTTTCCATATTTCTGATTGTGTGACTGTTACACTTTTTTGCTCAGTTTTTTTTTCATTTAACAAGTACATTTGAAGGACCCTTAGCATGTTCAGCATTTTTTCAGCTGTCCATTTTGCTTTTCCAGTTTTTCTGTTTAAGTTATTACTATTGTGCTGAATCATACTATTTCTGCTATTTTATAAGATTTGTGCTAAATATAGTATTTCTACCCAGTATAGTATTTCTGATTAATTATAGTTTTTCTACCAAATCATATTACAGTATTTTGCTTTTTATACCATTTTTATAGGATTTTTATATTGCTTAATATAGTATTTCTGCTTTTTATAGGATTTGTGCTTAATATAGTATTTCTGCTTTTTATAGGATTTGTGCTTAATACAGTATTTCTGCTAAATGTAGTATTTATGCTTAATCACACTATTACTATATATTTCTGCCAGCTTCCCAGCCAGCCAATCATATCTGAGGTCTGCAGTTTCTTCTCTCGTCATATCTCAGCGACGGATGTACAAAGAGTAATGAAAATCGCAGTCAAAGTACACCAAAGTCCGCTGATTCACCCAGTACAAGAATTATGCTCCTAGTCCACCTAGTTTTGGAGTTACACGATGTTTTGTAACTCCAAAAAATGGCGCTCTTTGCCTCACACCGCGATCTAATTCTGACTGCTCATCACCCTGTTTCCCAAGTGCTCACTGTCTTTCCCAGTGGCGCAGCTGGTAATGACACAGGTCTGCAACCCAAAGTCGTGGTTCAACTCCACCTTGGACAACATGTTTTTTGCCCTACAAATTAATACACTATCACAGACCACTAATTCATATTCATCATTTATTACAATTCTCAAAACTTTTTACCAGCTTTTCTAATATGGACCTCACATTCTTCTTAACACTCCATGGCACAAATACTCTTCCCTTTAGGCTCTGTGAATGTGTGTGTGTATCAATATTTCTCCCATTTTAAAGTATTACTCCTCCATAATTGGATTTCTCTTAAATCAAAGTACTTTTACTACATCTTAGTACTTCTGCTCAATCATAGTATTTCTGCTAAATCATGGTTTTTGTGCCCAGTCATCAGAATCATGTTTATTGGCCAAGTATATGTGCATACAAATACAAGGAATTTGGTTCCGGTAGATGGTGGCTCTCGAGCACAGCAATGTAAATCTCACACACACACACACACACACACACACACACACACCACACACACACGTATCTATATATACATTGCACATGCATACACATACATACACAAAGCTGTGTAAACCAACTATAAATAACTAATCTAAACGTATATACATAAAATACAGAAATGAAATGAGGTGGAATGAATACTACAGAATGTACATAAGGTGCAGTTGCAGTCTGGCAGTGGGAGGAGTGTGACAGTTCAACTGTTTAGAAGGGAGATGGCGAGGGAAAGAAACTGTTCCTGTGTCGGGTGGTCCTGGTCTGCAGGCTTCTGTACCGTCTGCCAGAGGGCAGCAGATCAAAAAGTCTGTGTCCAGGGTGTGAGGGGTCTGTGATGATTTTCCCTGCCCGTTTCCTGGTTCTTGAGAGGTACAGATCCTGGATGGAGGGCAGGGGGGCGCCGATGATCCTTTCTGCTGCCCGTACAGTCCGCTGCAGTCTGCACCTGTCCTGTTTAGTGGCTGCACCATACCAGACTGTGATGGAGGAGCACAGGACAGACTCAATGACTGCAGTGTAGAGCTGGATCAGCAGCTCCTGTGGAAGACTGTACTTCCCCAGTTGTCTCAGGAAGTACATCCTCTGCTGGGTCTTTTTGAGGATGGAGTTGATGTTGGTCTCCCACTTCAGGTCCTGGGAGATGGTGGTACCCAGCAACTTGAAGATCTCCACAGTCGACACAGGGCTGTCTGATATGATGAGGGGGGCAGAGTTGAGGGATGTCTCCTGAAGTCCACTGTCATCTCTACAGTTTTAAGAGTGTTCAGCTCCAGATTGTGCTGACTGCACCAGAGTACCAGCCGCTCAACTCATCATAACATTTGTGTTATGTTATAGTATTACTACTAAGTGGAGAATTTCTAAATGTTACAGTATATGTGCTGATTACAGTATTTCTGCCAAATATAGTATTTCTGATTAATTATAGTTTTTCTACCAAATCATATTACAGTATTTTTTGCTTTTTATAGGATTTTTATAGGATATTTATATTGCTTAATATAGTATTTTTGCTTTTTATACGATTTGTGCTTAATACAGTATTTCTGCTAAATGTAGTATTTATGCTTAATCATACTATTTCTATATATTTTTGCCAGGTCCTCTGTGAGGACTGAGACATTCAAATGTACATATCAGGGCCTGCATGGCTTCCCAGCCAGCCAATCATATCTGAAGTCTGCCGTTTCTTCTCTCGTCATATCTCAGCGACGGATGTACAAAGAGCAATGAAAATCGCAGTCAAAGTACACCAAAGTCCGCTGATTCACCCAGTACAAGAATTATGCTTCTAGTCCACCTAGTTTTTGAGTTACATGACGTTTTATAACTCCAAAAAACGGCGCTCTTTGCCTCTCACCGCGATCTAATTCTGACTGCTCATCACCCTGTTCCCCAAGGGCTCACTGTCTTTCCCAGTGGCGCAGCTGGTAATGACACAGCTCTACAACACAAAGGTCGCAGGTTCAACTCCACCTCGGACAACACGTTTTTTGCCCTACAAATTAATACACTATCACAGACCACTAATTCATATTCATCATTTATTACAATTCTCAAAACTTTTTACCAGCTTTTCTAATATGGACCTCACATTCTTCTTAACACTCCATGGCACAAATACTCTTCCCTTTAGGCTCTGTGAATGTGTGTGTGTATCAATATTTCTCCCATTTTAAAGTATTACTCCTCCATAATTGGATTTCTCTTAAATCAAAGTACTTTTACTACATCTTAGTACTTCTGCTCAATCATAGTATTTCTGCTAAATCATAGTATTTTTGCCAAATCATGGTTTTTGTGCCAAATCATCAGAATCGTGTTTATTGGCCGAGTATATGTGCAGACAAATACAAGGAATTTCGTTCCGGTAGATGGTGGCTCTCGAGCACAGCAATGTAAATCACACACACACACACACACACACACACACACACACACACACACACGTATCTATATATACATTACACATGCATACACATACATACACAAAGCTGTGTAAACCAACTATAAATAACTAATCTAAACGTATATACATAAAATACAGAAATGAAATGAGGTGGAATGAATACTACAGAATGTACATAAGGTGCAGTTGCAGTCTGGCAGTGGGAGCAGTGTGACAGTTCAACTGTTTAGAAGGGAGATGGTGAGGGGAAAGAAACTGTTCCTGTGTCGGGTGGTCCTGGTCTGCAGGCTTCTGTACCGTCTGCCAGAGGGCAGCAGATCAAAAAGTCTGTGTCCAGGGTGTGAGGGGTCTGTGATGATTTTCCCTGCCCGTTTCCTGAGAGGTACAGATCCTGGATGGAGGGCAGGGGGGCGCCGATGATCCTTTCTGCTGCCCGTACAGTCCGCTGCAGTCTGCACCTGTCCTGTTTAGTGGCTGCACCATACCAGACTGTGATGGAGGAGCACAGGACAGACTCAATGACTGCAGTGTAGAGCTGGATCAGCAGCTCCTGTGGAAGACTGTACTTCCCCAGTTGTCTCAGGAAGTACATCCTCTGCTGGGTCTTTTGAGGATGGAGTTGATGTTGGTCTCCCACTTCAGGTCCTGGGAGATGGTGGTACCCAGCAACTTGAAGATCTCCACAGTCGACACAGGGCTGTCTGATATGATGAGGGGGGGCAGAGTTGAGGGATGTCTCCTGAAGTCCACTGTCATCGCTACAGTTTTAAGAGTGTTCAGCTCCAGATTGTGCTGACTGCACCAGAGTACCAGCCGCTCAACTCATCATAACATTTGTGTTATGTTATAGTATTACTACTAAGTGGAGAAATTTCTAAAATGTTACAGTATATGTGCTGATTACAGTTTCTGTATAATAGAATTTTGGCAAATCTCCTCACACCAACACAAAGTCTGAAAACTGCATAGAAAGTCAATGGAGAGCTTGTTCAAAATCTCCACTGGATTTCTCTAATGAGAGGCATTTTCAAATCGTCATATCTCAACGCAGCAAATTTAAGACATGAGGCTTGTGCCAATATATCTTCAGACACTCCTGATGCTCACAATTCAAGAATTTCTTTCTCACCTATTACCATTTGGCCATGAATTGGGTTTGTTTGAGGGTAGGAAATTCATCTCTCGCTCAGATTTCTTCAGATTTCAAACTCTGGAAATGAACCACTTTTTCTCTCGTCATATCTTTTTGATGGATTTCCACAGAGACCTGAAAATTTCCATGACTGTTCACCAAATCCTGCTGTCTCTTACGGTGAAAGAATGATATCGATACTCCAAATAGATTTAGAGTTAGAAAGCATTGTTTGAGGGCAAGTCAAGGCAGTTTTCGCTTTGCCTCTACTCAGTTATGGTGCATTAGAAGTCAAATATCTTCAATAATTCAGATTTTAATGATAAATTGTCAACACTTTAAGATCCCCCGTATCTCTTCTGAACAAAACGGTGTAAGAATGACTGTTCTAGCCCCTACGGTTAGGAAATTATAGCCATTTGTTTGAGGGGAATCCTCACTATGAAAAATAGACAGCACAAATCCTGTCTCTGTGCTGCGTGTGTGTAAAAACAGGTGCACCTGTTTTGGCGGGAAAAAGTATACAGCCTCTCTGATTGGTGGATTCAAATTCAGCAGCTCCCAGGCTATTTGGCTGCTGCTGCTGCTAGTGTGTGTGTTTGTGTGTGTGTGTGTGTGTGACAGAGAGAGAGAGAAAGAGAGGGCGAGAGAGCGTTTTTATGGGAGCATCTTATTGTATGATTTAAATTCAATATATTTAGACTGGTTGACTGAATTTGATGCTGTGTCTCTCTGTGCTTGTGTGTTTCCATATGTGTCCATATTTTTGATTGTGTGACTGTTATACTTTTTTTTGCTGATTTTTTTTTCATTCAACAATTACATTTGAGGGAGCCTTAGAATGTTCAGCATTTTTTCAGCTGTTCATTTTGCTTTTCCAATTTTTCTATTTCAGTTATTACTATTGTGCTAAGTCATAGCATTTCTGCTGTGTGTGTGTGTGTATGACAGAGAGAGAGAGAGAGAGAGAGAGAGAGAGAGAGAGCCTTTTTATGGGTGTATCTTATTGTGTGCCTACTGGTGGTGGTCAGAGGGCCCGGTGGCGCCAGTGTCCAGCAGCCTCGCCTCTGTCAGTGCGCCCCAGGGTGGCTGTGGCTACAACGTAGCTTGCCATCACCAGTGTGTGAATGGGTGAATGACTGGATATGTAAAGCGCTTTGGGGTCCTTAGGGACCATAAAAGCGCTATATAAATACAGGCCATTTACCATGTCCATATTTGTAATTGTGCAAGTTATTACTATTATGCTAAATTATAGTATTTCTGCTACTTTTTGGTATTTGTGCTAAATACAGTATTTCTGCTAAATCTTAGTATTATTGCTTAATCATATTATTTGAGCAAAATCATAGTATTTGAGCATATTCTTTCTATTTGTGTCATAGCATAGTATATTTGCTGAATTACAGCATTTCTGCTATGTTGTAGTATTTGTCCTAAATCACAGTATTTGTGCAATGTTTAGGTATTTTTGTTTAAATAAAGCATCTATGTAATCTTGTACCATGGTTGCTAAAATCCTGTATTTCTGAAAAGTTATCTTGTTTCTGCTAAGTTACAATATTTATTCTAATTTCTGCTGCTAAGTTCTGCTATGTTATTGTATTTCTGCCAAGTATTATGTTTTCTTTACGTTATTGCAGTTCTGCTATGTAATTACATTTTTGCTAAGTTCTTATGCTTCTGCAAAGTTATTACAATTTTTTGCAAAGGTTTTACAATTTCTGCAACTTTTCAGCTTTTTCAGCTAGTTTCAGCTGACAGCTTCAGCTTTACAGCATCCACACTGCATTTTCGCAGGAAATGCAAATTTTTCTAGTTCTTTATACTTTATTATTATTCTAGTTGCCACTTTTTCACTTTTTTTGGCACTTAACTACTTCCACAATTTTCAGCCGATTTTCACCGTTCAAATTTTAAACTATTCTGCTATTTCTGCTAATGATCGCTATATCTTTTGGTGTTTATTACTGTTATACTTTTTAAAATATTCACTTTTTTCCTTTAATTTGTCCCATTGAAATGAATGGGAAACTTCTGCAATTCTGCTAAATTTTGCTTGTTTTTGAAACTTAACTACTTTTTCCTACTTTCACGTAGAACAACCATTCAAACTTTAAAATGTTCTCAAATTATTGGGCTATTCAGGAATAAATCAGATTTTTCAAATCTTTTACCGTTTTATTTTTATGCCTCTTAAAGTTTTGAGTTGGAAAATTGTGATTTTTCACAAAATACATGCGTTGTTATGGTTGCTATGCACTTGGCTTCCAGTGTGCCACTGTAGGTTTCGCAGTCTTCTCTTCATGTCCGAACAACTTCTTGCTACTTGCTCAATTTTCACTCAACTTCCACAAATTATACATCAAAACGTAGGTATTTTTGCTGGCTTTCCGAAAATGTCACCATCATTGTTGTGAGACTTATAGAATTTTGGCAAATCTCCTCAGAGCAACACAAAGTCTGAAAACTCTCCATAGAAAGTCAATGGAGAGTTTGTTCAAAATCACCGCTTGATTTTGTAATGAGAGGCATATTCGAATCGTCATATCTCCTTAACGAAGCGAAGTTAAAACATGAGGCTTGTCCCAGTATATCTTCAGACACTCCTGACGCTCACAATTCAAGAATTTTTTTCTCACCTATTACCGTTCTGAGATGAGTTACACTTGTTTGAGCGTAGGAAATTCGTCCCTCGCTCAGATTTCTTCAGATTTCAAACTCTGGAAATGAACCACTTTTTTCTCTCGTCATAACTTTTTGTTGGATTTCCACAGAGACCTGAAAATTTCCATGATTGTTCACCAAAGCCTGCTGTCTCTTACGGTGAAAAATGATATTGATACTCCAAATAGATTTAGAGTTAGAAAGCGTTGTTTGAGGGCAAGTCAAGGCAGTTTTTGCTTTGCTCTACTCAGTTATGATGCATTAGAAGTCAAATATCTTTAATAATTCATATTTTAATGATACATTGTCAACACTTTAAGATTCCCCCATCTCTTCTGAACAAAACGGTGTAAGAATGACCGTTCTAGCCCCTATAGTTGGGAAATTATGGTCATTTGTTTGAGGGGAGTCGTCATTATGAGAAATAGACTGCAAAAATCCTGTGTCTCTCTGTGCTGCATGCACCTGTTTTGGCGGGAAAAAGTGCACAGGCTCTCTGATTGGTGGATTCAAATTCAGCAGCTCCCAGGCTGCTTGACTGAGCTAGAAACTTACTTCTCTCTCCCTGTGTGTGTGTGTGTGTGTGTGTGTGTGTGTGTGTGTGTGTGTGTGTGACAGAGAGAGAGAAAGAGAGGGCGAGACAGAGTTTTTATGGGAGCATCTTATTGTATGATTTAAATTCAATATATTTAGACTGGTTGACTGAATTTGATCCTGTGTGTGTCTCTCTGTGCATGTGTGTTTCCATATGTTTCCATATTTGTGATTGTGTGACTGTTACACTTTTTTTGCTGAGTTTTTTTTTCATTTAACAAGTACATTTGAAGGACCCTTAGCATGTTCAGCATTTTTTCAGCTGTCCAATTTGCTTTTCCAATTTTTCTGTTTAAGTTATTACTATTGTGCTGAATCATACTATTTCTGCTATTTTATAAGATTTGTGCTAAATATAGTATTTCTACCCAGTATAGTATTTCTGATTAATTATAGTTTTTCTACCAAATCATATTACAGTATTTTTGCTTTTTATACCATTTTATAGGATTTTTATATTGCTTAATATAGTATTTCTGCTTTTTATAGGATTTGTGCTTAATATAGTATTTCTGCTTTTTATAGGATTTGTGCTTAATACAGTATTTCTGCTAAATGTAGTATTTATGCTTAATCACACTATTACTATATATTTCTGCCAGCTTCCCAGCCAGCCAATCATATCTGAGGTCTGCAGTTTCTTCTCTCGTCATATCTCAGCGACGGATGTACAAAGAGTAATGAAAATCGCAGTCAAAGTACACCAAAGTCCGCTGATTCACCCAGTACAAGAATTATGCTTCTAGTCCACCTAGTTTTGGAGTTACACGACGTTTTGTAACTCCAAAAAACGGCGCTCTTTACCTCACACCGCGATCTAATTCTGACTGCTCATCACCCTGTTTCCTAAGAGCTCACTGTCTTTCCCAGTGGCGCAGCTGGTAATGACACCGGCTGCAACCCAAAGGTCGCGGGTTCAACTCCACCTTGGACAACATGTTTTTTGCCCTACAAATTAATACACTATCACAGACCACTAATTCATATTCATCATTTATTACAATTCTGAAAACTTTTTACCAGCTTTTCTAATATGGACCTCACATTCTTCTTAACACTCCATGGCACAAATACTCTTCCCTTTAGGCTCTGTGAATGTGTGTGTGTATCAATATTTCTCCCATTTTAAAGTATTACTCCTCCATAATTGGATTTCTCTTAAATCAAAGTACTTTTACTACATCTTAGTACTTCTGCTCAATCATAGTATTTCTGCTAAATCATGGTTTTTGTGCCAAGTCATCAGAATCACGTTTATTGGCCAAGTATATGTGCATACAAATACAAGGAATTTGGTTCCGGTAGATGGTGGCTCTCGAGCACAGCAATGTAAATCTCACACACACACACACACACACGCACACACACACACGTATCTATATATACATTACACATGCATACACATACATACACAAAGCTGTGTAAACCAACTATAAATAACTAATCTAAACGTATATACATAAAATACAGAAATGAAATGAGGTGGAATGAATACTACAGAATGTACATAAGGTGCAGTTGCAGTCTGGCAGTGGGAGCAGTGTGACAGTTCAACTGTTTAGAAGGGAGATGGCGAGGGGAAAGAAACTGTTCCTGTGTCGGGTGGTCCTGGTCTGCAGGCTTCTGTACCGTCTGCCAGAGGGCAGCAGATCAAAAAGTCTGTGTCCAGGGTGTGAGGGGTCTGTGATGATTTTCCCTGCCCGTTTCCCGGTTCTTGAGAGGTACAGATCCTGGATGGAGGGCAGGGGGGTGCCGATGATCCTTTCTGCTGCCCGTACAGTCCGCTGCAGTCTGCACCTGTCCTGTTTAGTGGCTGCACCATACCAGACTGTGATGGAGGAGCACAGGACAGACTCAATGACTGCAGTGTAGAACTGGATCAGCAGCTCCTGTGGAAGACTGTACTTCCCCAGTTGTCTCAGGAAGTACATCCTCTGCTGGGTCTTTTTGAGGATGGAGTTGATGTTGGTCTCCCACTTCAGGTCCTGGGAGATGGTGGTACCCAGCAACTTGAAGATCTCCACAGTCGACACAGGGCTGTCTGATATGATGAGGGGGGGCAGAGTTGAGGGATGTCTCCTGAAGTCCACTGTCATCTCTACAGTTTTAAGAGTGTTCAGCTCCAGATTGTGCTGACTGCACCAGAGTACCAGCCGCTCAACTCATCATAACATTTGTGTTATGTTATAGTATTACTACTAAGTGGAGGAATTTCTGTCATGTTACAGTATATGTGCTGATTACAGTATTTCTGCCAAATATAGTATTTCTGATTAATTATAGTTTTTCTACCAAATCATATTACAGTATTTTTGCTTTTTATACCATTTTTATAGGATTTTTATATTGCTTAATATAGTATTTCTGCTTTTTATAGGATTTGTGCTTAATATAGTATTTCTGCTTTTTATAGGATTTGTGCTTAATACAGTATTTCTGCTAAATGTAGTATTTATGCTTAATCACACTATTACTATATATTTCTGCCAGCTTCCCAGCCAGCCAATCATATCTGAGGTCTGCCGTTTCTTCTCTCGTCATATCTCAGCGACGGATGTACAAAGAGTAATGAAAATCGCAGTCAAAGTACACCAAAGTCCGCTGATTCACCCAGTACAAGAATTATGCTTCTAGTCCACCTAGTTTTGGAGTTACACGACGTTTTGTAACTCCAAAAAACGGCGCTCTTTGCCTCTCACCCCGATCTAATTCTGACTGCTCATCACCCTGTTTCCCAAGAGCTCACTGTCTTTCCCAGTGGCGCAGCTGGTAAGGAATTATAGCCATTTGTTTGAGAGGAGTCCTCACTATGAAAAATAGACTGCACAAATCCTGTCTCTGTGCTGCGTGTGTAAAAACAGGTGCACCTGTTTTGGCGGGAAAAAGTACATAGCCTTTCTGATTGGTGGATTCAAATTAAGCAGCTCCAGGCTTTTTGACCCACCTAGAAACATACAGGAAACACTGTATGTACAGCCCCTGTTTGTTCACTTGCTTCTGCTGCTGCTGCGTGTGTGTGTGTGTGTGTGTGTGTGTGTGTGTGTGTGTGTGTGTGTGTGTCTGTATGACAGAGAGAGAGAGAGTTAGAGAGCCTTTTTATGGGTGTATCTTATTGTGTGATTTAAAATCAATATATTTACACTGGTTGATTGAATTGGATCCTGTGTGTGTCTCTGTGCATGTTTGTTTCCATATATGGGGGCGATCGTGGCTCAAAAGTTGGGAGTTCGCCTTGTAATCGGAAGGTTACCGGTTCGAGGCCCGGCTTGGACAGTCTCGGTCGTTGTGTCTTTGGGCAAGACACTTCACTCGTTGTCTACTGGTGGTGGTCAGAGGGCCCGGTGGCGCCAGTGTCCAGCAGCCTCGCCTCTGTCAGTGCGCCCCAGGGTGGCTGTGGCTACAACGTAGCTTGCCATCACCAGTGTGTGAATGGGTGAATGACTGGATATGTAAAGAGCTTTGGGGTCCTTAGGGACCATAAAAGCGCTATATAAATACAGGCCATTTACCATGTCCATATTTGTAATTGTGCAAGTTATTACTATTATGCTAATTTACAGTATTTCTGCTACTTTTCGGTGTTTGTGCTAAATACAGTATTTCTGCTAAATCTTAGTATTATTGCTTAATCATATTATTTGAGCAAAATCATAGTATTTGAGCATATTCTTTCTATTTGTGCCATAGCATAATATATTTGCTAAATTACAGTATTTCTGCTATGTTGTAGTATTTGTCCTAAATCACAGTATTTGTGCAATGTTTAGGTATTTTTGTTTAAATAAAGTATCTATGTAATCTTGTACCATGTTTGCTAAAATCCTGTATTTCTGAAAAGTTATCTTGTTTCTGCTAAGTTACAATATTTATTCTAATTTCTGCTGCTAAGTTCTGCTATGTTATTGTATTTCTGCCAAGTATTATGTTTTCTTTACGTTATTGCAGTTCTGCTAAGTAATTACATTTTTGCTAAGTTCTTATGCTTCTGCAAAGTTATTACAATTTTTTGCAAAGGTTTTACAACTTCTGCAACTTTTCAGCTTTTTCAGCTAGTTTCAGCTGACAGCTTCAGCTTTACAGCATCCACACTGCATTTTCGCAGGAAATGCAAATTGTGTGGATGCCCTAAAAGGGCTTCCACACTATTGAGTTCCTGTTTCTCTTTATTCTTTATACTTTATTCTTCAAGTTGCTCTGTTCTTTGCCGCTTAACTACTACTTCAGTTTTCAGCCGATTTTCTCCGTTCAAACTCTAAACTGTTCTGCTCTTTCTGCTAATTCCTGCTATGACTTTTGGTGTTTATTACTGTTATACTTTTTAAAATATTACACTTTTTTCCTTTAATTTGTCCCATTGAAATGAATGGGAAACTTCCACAATTTTGTGCAATTAAGTCAGAGTGAGTGCTGGTCTGTTCTGAATTTTCTCTTCATGTCTAAACAACTTCTTGCTACTCGCTCAATTTCCACTCAACCCCCACAAATTATACATCAAAACGTAGGTATTTTTGCTGGCTTTCAGACAATGTCACTATCTTTATTGTGAGATTTACCGTTTTTTCGCAATTTGCCTCGGAGTGACACAAGGTCTCAATACTCCCCATTCAAAGTCTATGGGGAGGTTTTGAAATTCAGAGCTGAAATTCTGAAACGGGAGGCATTTTAAAATCGCCATATCTCTTTAACAAAGCAAATTTAGGACATGAGGCTTGTGCCAATATATCTTCAGACACTGCTGACACTCACAGTGGAAGCAGTTTTTACAATTATCTTACCGTTGAGCAATGAATTACGTTTGTTTGAGGGGTGGAAATCTGTCCTTCTCTCAGTCTTCAAACTCTGGAAATGAAGCCGTTTCTTCTCTCGTCATATCTCCGCGACGGAGGCAGAACGAGCTATGAAAATCACAGTCAAAATACACCAAAGTCCGCTGATTCACCCAGTACAAGAATTATGCTGCTAGCCCTCCTAGTTTTTGAGTTACACGACGTTTTGTAACTCCAAAAAACCGCGTTTTTCGCCTCTCACCGCGATCTATTTTCTGACTGCCCAAGTATCTGTCTTTCAGACCGCCGCCCCCTTTCCAGGTGGCGCAATCAGTAATGACACGGCTCTGCAGCTCAAAGGTCGTGGGTTCAATCCCACCTTGGTCCACGTTTTTTTTTTTTCACTACAAATTTATACACTATCACAGACCTGTAATTTATATTGCTAATTTATTACAATTCTGCAAAGTTTTATGATTTTAGCAGCTTTTCTAATATGGACCTCAGATTCTTGTTAACGCTCCATGGCAGAAACAAGTACACAGCCTGATGAAGCAGACTGAGGCAGTAGCTCTGATTGGTGAATTTGAGCAGAACCAGGTTGTTCTTTCATTTCATTTCTTTATTTATTTCACACATGGTTCAACAGTGTTTCTTTTTCTACATACAGAACCTTCTGCCTCTTTTCAGCAGAAATTCTGCTCATTCACCTCATCTCTTGTGTTGGAGTGCCCTCTTGTGGCGCCTTTTGGGTAGTGCCTTAGTAAATGTGAACACTGCAAAGAAGTGGTATCAGACTGGTTTGTAGTGGAGGAATTTGTTGCCAGTTTCTTTCATCTTTAATCCGTATTCATGTTGTAATGTAGTAGTACCACAATATGGCAGAAACACTATGTTTTGGCACAAATACTTTGATTTGGTATACTTTAGCTTGTTCACCCCTTTTCAGCAAAATTTTCATTTTTTTCACCCCTTTTCAGCACAAATTCCAGCTTTTTTGGCTGTTTTCAGAAAAAAAACTTTTCAGCAGAAACTCTGCTGATTCATCTCTTTTCAGCGCAAGTTTTATGATTTTAGCAGCTTTTCTAATATGGACCTCAGATTTTTGTTAACGCTCCATGGCAGAAATACATACAAGTACCCACCTGATGAAGCAGACAGAGGCAGTACCTCTGATTGGTGAATTTGAGCAGAAACAGGTTGTTTTGCCTCTTTTCAGCAGAAATTCTGCTGATTCACCTCTATTCAGCGCAACGTTCTGCTTCTTTGCCTCTCTTCTGCAGAAATTCTGCTGATTCACCTCTTTTCTGCCAAATTTTCAACCATTTCACCTCTTATCAGCGCAATTCTCAGCAGTTTCTGCTCATTTCACCCTAATTGTCAGTCTCTCCATCTCTTACCTTGTGAGAGTGAATTTGGCTCAGTGAGATGCGTAGCCGCCTTGCGCCCAGGAGGTCCAGGTTCGATTCCTGCTCAGGGTGACATTTTTTTTTCACCACCATACAACTTTTTGCAACTTTTCATCTTTTTCAGCTTTTCAGCAGACAGCTTCAGCGTTAAGGCATCCACACAGCATTTTCGCAGGAAATGCAAATTTTTCTAGTTGTGTGGATGCTTTAAGCATCCACACTATTGAGTTCCTGTTTCTCTTTATTCTTTATTATTGTGTGGATGCTTTAAGCATCCACACTATTGAGTTCCTGTTTCTCTTTATTCTTTATTATTGTGTGGATGCTTTAAGCATCCACACTATTGAGTTCCTGTTTCTCTTTATTCTTTATTATTATTATTATTATTCTTCAAGTTGCTTCCGTACGTTTTTCGCCGTAGAACTACTTCCACAATTTTTGTGCTATTTTCACCGTTCAAATTTTAAACTATTCTGCTATTTTTGCTCTTTCCGGCAATGACTTTTGGTATTTTCTGCTGTTATACTTTTTAAAATATTAAGCTTTTTTCCTTTAATTTGTCCCATTGAAATGAATGGGAAACTTCCGCAATTCTGCTAAATTTTGCTTGTTTTTGAAACTTAACTACTTTTTACTACTTTCACGTAGAACAACCATTCAAACTTCAAAATGTTCTCAAATTATTGGGCTATTCATGGATGATTCAGCTTTTTCATATCTGTTACCATTTTCATCTTATCCCTCTTCAAGTTTTGAGTTTCATCTTTGTGATTTTTCACAAAATACATGCGTTGTTATGGTTGCTATGCAGTTGGTTCTAAGTGAGCCACTGTACCTTTGGCAATTTTCTCTTCATGTCCGAACAACTTCTTGCTACTCGCTCAATTTCCACTCAACTTCCACAAATTATACATCAAAACGTAGGTATTTTTGCTGGCTTTCAGAAAATGTCACTATCATTGTTGTGGGATTTATAGAATTTTGGCAAATCTCCTCAGACCAACACAAAGTCTCAAAAATCCCCATAGAAAGTCAATGGAGAGTTCGTTTAAAATCACCGCTTGATTTCTGTAATGAGAGGCATTTTCGAATCGTCATATCTCCCCAACGAAGCGAAGTTAAGACATGAGGCTTGTGCCAATATATCTTCAGACACTCCTGATGCTCACAATTCAAGAATTGTTTTCTCATCTATTACCATTTGGCCATGAATTGGGTTTGTTTGAGGGTAGGAAATTCGTCCCTCGCTCAGATTTCTTCAGATTTCAAACTCTGGAAATGGGACACTTTTTTCTCTCGTCATATCTTTTTGATAGATTTCCACAGAGACCTGAAAATTTCCATGACTGTTCACCAAAGCCTGCTGTCTCTTACGGTGAAAGAATGATATCGATACTCCAAATAGATTTAGAGTTAGAAAGCGTTGTTTGAGGGCAAGTCAAGGCAGATTTTGCTTGCCTCTACTCAGTTATGGTGCATTAGAAGTCAAATATTGTCAATAATTCATATTTTAATGATAAATCGTTAACACTGGAAGATTCCCCCATCTCTTCTGAACAAAACGGTGTAAGAATGACTGTTCTAGCCCCTACGGTTAGGAAATTATAGCCATTTGTTTGAGAGGAATCCTCACTATGAGAAATTCACTGCAGAAATCCTGTCTCTGTGCTCTGTGTGTGTAAAAACGGCTGCACCTGTTTTGGCGGGAAAAACTACACAGCCTCTCTGATTGGTGGATTCAAATTTAGCAGCTCCCAGGCTGCTGACTGACCTAGAAACTTGATTTCTCTCCCTGTGTGTGTGTGTGTGGTGTATATGTATGTGTGTGTGTGTGTGTGTGTGTGAGACAGAGAGAGAGAGATAGAGAGGGCGAGAGAGAGTTTTATGGAGCATCTTATTGTATGATTTAAATTCAATATATTTGGACTGGTTGACTGAATTTGATCCTGTGTGTGTCCCTCTGTGCTTGTGGGACTTTTTGCAGCTGTCCATTTTGCTTTTCCAATTTTTCTATTTAAGTTATTACTATTGTGCTAAGTCATAGCATTTGTGCTGCTTTTCAGTACTTGTGCTAAATACAGCATTTCTGCTAAATCATACTATTTCTGCTATTTTATAAGATTTGTGCTAAATACAGCATTTGTGCTAAATCATACTATTTCTGCTATTTTATAGGATTTGTACTTAATATAATATTTCTGCTTAATTATAGTATTTGTGCTAAAACATAGTATTTCTACTAAACGCAGTATTTCTGGGTAATCATAGTATTTCTATGTATTCCTGCCAGCTCCTCAGGAAGCCAATCCTCTGTGAGGACTGTAATTTCAAATTGACATATCAAGTCATGCACGGCTTCCCAGCCAGCCAATCATATCTGAGTCCTGGCACATTCAAATTTGCATATTGGGACCTTCATGGCTTCCCAGCCAGCCAATCATATCTGAGTCCTGGCACATTTAAATTTGCATATTGTGCCTTCATGGCTTCCCAGCCAGCCAATCATATCTGAGTCCTGGCACATTTAAATTTGCATATGGGACCTTCATGGCTTCTAAGCCCACCAATCATCTATGTCATATATCTCTAATATTTCATATTTTTATTTTAAATGTCAGCATTTCAAGATTCCCTATGTCTTCTGAATAAAATGGTCTAAGAATGACTGTTTTAGCCCCTACGGTTAGAATTTATGGCTGTTGTTTGAGGGGAATTCTCACTATGAGAAATAGACTGCAAAAATCCTGTCTCTCTCTGTGCTGCATGTGAAAGGCCTGCACTTAGTGCACCAGTTTTGGCGGGAAAAAGTACACAGCCTCTCTGATGGTGGATTCAAATTTAGCAGCTCCCAGGCTGCTTGACTGACCTAGAAACTTGATTTTCTCTCCCTGTGTGTGTGTGTGTGTGTGTGTGTGTGTGTGTGTGTGAGACAGAGAGAGAGAGAGGGCGAGAGAGTTTGTATGGGAGCATCTTATTGTATGATTTAATTCAATATATTTAGACTGGTTGACTGAATTGATCCGTGTGTGTCTCTCTGTGCTTGTGGGACTTTTTCAGCTGTCCATTCTGCTTTTCCAATTTTTCTATTTAAGTTATTACTATTGTGCTAAGTCATAGCATTTGTGCTGCTTTCAATATTTGTGCTAAATACAGCATTTCTGCTAAATCATACTATTTCTGCTATTTTATAGGATTTGTACTTAATATAATATTTCTGCTTAATTATAGTATTTCTGCATTTTATAGTATTTGTGCTAAACATAGTATTTCTACTAAATGCAGTATTTCTGGGTAACATTGTATTCTATATATTTCTGCCAGGTCCCCAGGGAGTCAGTCCTCTGTAAGGATGTAATATTCAAATTACCTATCAGGACTGGACGGCTTCCCAGCCAGCCAATCATATCTGAGTCCTGCACATCAAATTTGCATATTGGACCTTCATGGCTTCCCAGCCAGCCAATCATATCTGGGTCCTGGCACATTTAAATTTGCATATTGGGACCTTCATTGCTTCTTAGCCCACCAATCATCTATGTCATATATCTCTAATATTCATATTTTTATTTAAATGGTCACATTTCAAGATTCCCCCATGTCTTCTGAACAAAACGGTCTCAGAATGACTGTTTTAGCCCCTATGGTTAGGTATTTATGGCTGTTTGTTTGAGGGGAGTCCTGACTATGAGAAATAGACTGCAAAAATCCTGTCTCTCTCTG